>NC_137116.1:8896851-9009351 GCF_949357685.1 Gobio gobio | reverse complement strand
TTGGCTTTCCCAGGGACGCTGTACTTAGAGATCATTGAGCGCATGCATCCCCGTTATGGTAAGAGGCGTGACCTTTCCGGGCAACGTTCGCTAAGCTGCTGTCGAATCACAACTCGGGAACCACTGGCACAATCAGAACTCATTACATGTTTCTGAAGGAGGGACTTCATAGAACGAGGAAATTCTCAGACCGTTTTTAGGAACAGTGAAAACAGCGGTATACAGATAAGTAAATTGTGTGAAAAATACTGTTTTTTTTTACACGCGAAACATGAACACATGTTATATTGCACACTGTAAACACAATCAAAGCTTAAAAAAAAACACGAAAACGGGACCTTTAAAGGGGACTGAGTCAATCCTGAATTAGTTTACATATTACTGTTAATCTCAAATGTTTAGGGGGGCTGGGTGGAAATTTGGGAAGCTAAAGCCCTCCTAAAGTGGGCCTAGTGACGCCCACTGCGTCTATTAAACCTTTGATGAATCCGATCACGCCGAATATTCAGATCTGTGTTCTGATCCAGAGAGGGCCGTTGTTATGTTTAGATATGAAACGGCTTCACAAACACACAGGATCATTATTTCTGTCTTACAATCATTCAGATTATCACAGAAGTACTGGATAAAAGTGTATAGTTCAGATATAAACACTGAAGTCTACAGTGGAGATCAAAAGAGAGTGAATCACCTTTAGAAAGAAACTTGAGGCTTCAAATAAAAATTCCATCCTTCGGATGAGACGTTAAACCGAGGTCCTGACTCTCTGTGGTCATTAAAAATCCCAGGATGTCCTTCGATAAAGAGTAGGGGTGTAACCCCGGCATCCTGGACAAATTTGCCCATTGGCCCTCTCCATCATGGCCCCCTAATCATCCCCATATACAGATTGGCTTCATCACTCTGTCTCCTCTCCACCAATCAGCTGGTGTGTGGTGGGCGTTCTGGTGCAATATGGCTGCCGTCGCATCATCCAGGTGGTGCTGCACATCGGTGGTGGTTGAGGAGATTCCCCTCTTCTATATGTAAAGCGCTTTGAGTGCCTAGAAAAGCACTATATAAATGTAACAAATTATTATTATTATTATTAAATAAAGATTTTATCAATTACATCGTTACACCAGTAGGTGGAGACAAGTGACCAAGATATTTTTTTAAATAGACTGTAGCAATGAACATTTTGTCAGAAACTTATGTTATTTTTCACAAAGAAGCTTTAAATAGATTCAATTTACACCATTTTATACTTTTAAATTCAGTGCGATCAGCATGCTTATTAAAAGCATTAAATAAGCACTGAAGTGCTGCCGTTCCTCAGCGGAGTCGTTCAGTGAGACTGGAGCAGGGTTTGAGACAGACACATCTAAATATGGGCTGTACTCACAGGAATGAATCAATGCGCTTTCTGCTTCAGCCCTGAACAGCTCTATTAGCACAAGACTGACACACTCCCAGAAGACATCTATTGATAGAGCTATAATATGTGCAGACATACTCACAGTTGAGCACACAGAGCGAATCTGAGGGTACGCCTGCGTTTCCATTCCCAGAGGCAAACGACAAACCAGAAGTGAAATCTGTGGTGTGAAACATGACTGCAGACCCTTCACTGCAGCTGCAGTATTGAGTTCAAATGTCACGAGTAAAAACCTGCAATCACACATACGGCGAGACTCCGTCAACTGCTGCCTTTTCACACGTTCCAGCTAGTTATTTAGCTGGTTATTCAGCCAGTTAGTTAGCTAGCTAGCTAGTTAGAGTTAGTTCGCTAGTTCCAGCTAGTTAAATAGGTAGTTAATTAGCTACTTGGCTAGTTAGTTGGTGACTAACTATTTAGCTAGTTATTTAGAGAACTAGTATCTCAGTGATTATCTACTTGGATAGCTAGTTAGTTAGAGAAGTGGTTAGTTAGATACTAACTATTTAGCTAGCTAGTTAGTTATCTGAGTACTGACCTAGTCCAGTGTAAGTTAGCTACTTGGCTGGCTAGCTAGTTAGTTGGAGACTAGTTTTCTAAATAACTAGCTAAAAAGTTAGTTATCCGAGTGCTGACCTAGTCCCAGACTTAGTTAGCTACTTTTGATAGCTAGTTAGTTAGAGACTAACTATTTAGCTAGTTATTTAGAAAATGTGTTATCTGAGTGCTGATCTAGTCCACAGTAAGTTAGCTACTTGACTGGCTGGCTAGCTAGTTAGTTAGAGACTAACTATTTAGCTAGTTATTTAAAAAACTAGTTATCTGAGTGCTGATCTAGTCCACAGTAAGTTAGCTACTTGGCTAGCTAGCTAGTTAGTTAGAGACTAGTTTTCTAAATAACTAGCTAAAAAGTTAGTTATCCGAGTGCTGACCTAGTCCCAGACTTAGTTAGCTACTTTTGATAGCTAGTTAGTTAGAGACTAACTATTTAGCTAGTTATTTAAAAAACTAGTTATCTGAGTGCTGATCTAGTCCACAGTAAGTTAGCTACTTGGCTAGCTAGCTAGTTAGTTAGAGACTAGTTTTCTAAATAACTAGCTAAAAAGTTAGTTATCCGAGTGCTGACCTAGTCCCAGACTTAGTTAGCTACTTTTGATAGCTAGTTAGTTAGAGACTAACTATTTAGCTAGTTATTTAGAAAACTAGTTATCTGAGTGCTGATCTAGTCCACAGTAAGTTAGCTACTTGACTGGCTGGCTAGCTAGTTAGTTAGAGACTAACTATTTAGCTAGTTATTTACAAAATTAGTTATCCGAGTGTTGACCTTGTCCAGAGTAAGTTAGCTACTTGGATAGCTAGGTAGAGAGCTAGTTAGTTAGAGACTAACTATTTAGCTAGTTAGTTACAGAACTGGTTATCTGAGTACTGACCTAGTCCAGAGTTTGTTAGCTACTTGGATAGCTAGTTAGTTAGTTAGTTAGTTAGAAAGACTAACTATTTAGCTAGTTATTTAGAAAACTAGTTATCCGAGTGTTGACCTAGTCCAGAGTAAGTTAGCTACTTGGATAGCTAGTTAGAGAGCTAGTTAGTAAGAGAGCTGGTTAGTTAGATACTAACTATTTAGCTAGCTAGTTAGTTAGTTACAGAACTAGTTATCGGAGTACTGACCTAGTCCAGAGTAAGTTGGCTAGCTAGTTAGTTATAGGCAGGGGCGTAAATCGCGGGGGGGGGGCGGGGGGGACAGGACCCCCCCAAATAGAGGGCTGTCCCCCCCTAAAAACCATGCTGAGTATTGTAAATAATATAATGATATACAATTAAAATAAATGTGTAAGTAGTAAAACAATACAAACGCAAACGGGACAAAAAAATGCGTTTTAAGTTTAGAAACATTTTGAGTCCCCCCCTTTGCCCCATAGTGGTTCGATCCACCGCGCACCTCAACTAACGTTACCCATAGACCGTAAAAAACTACCACACAAGTTTGGGGAGAGAACAAAGCTCTTCAGACAGCAGTTGTGAAACACCAGTTAGCTGTCAAAGCTATTTTATTCACTTTAAACATCAGATGAAGTGATTATTTCTCTTTAAAACACTGCTAACATCACTTGCCCACTGCGTCATTGCCCCGGCCAGGCCACCGTCGTTCTCACTTTTATAGTAATAAAATAATTTAGTTCAGTTAGAGAGCAGACACAACAATTAAAAACTGAACGTGTCTGGTCAATACAGCACGAGCCGAACGAGCAAACAGCTGACAGACAAGATGATCGTGGAAGATTTGGTTTCAAAGCGAAATGTAAAAGCACCTATTTAAGGGAGTGCCATTGTACTGTTTTCTTGTTGTGTTTTTCATTAAGAATAATAGGCTAATGAACCCAAAAATCAAGCAACCAGCCCCCGAATTAGCGCTAATTAAACCGAAAGTATGCGCACGGCCGCTCCGTCAGATCTGTGTTGGGTTTTGCTCAATATGATCATAAGTGGCAAATCAGAGGGCTTGCTGCAGTTGAATATCTAAAGATCTGAATATAGTATAAAATACTATGTGGAGGACGCAAGATAATTTAATAATTATAATATGACTGCGTAGTGAACCTTAATCGTATTAAATGCACAGATCCTAAACGGTTGTAGTTCATGTGTGTTATTTGTGGAATACAAACGTGCGTCTCTTCTTAAAGGTCCCGTTTTTCGTGTTTTTTTGAAGCTTTGATTGTGTTTACAGTGTGCAATATAACATGTGTTCATGTTTCATGTGTAAAAAAACACAGTATTTTTCACACAATTTACTTATCTGTATACCGCTGTTTTCACTGTCCACAAAACGGCCTGAGAATTTCCTCGTTCTATGAAGTCCCTCCTTCAGAAATACGTAACGAGTTCTGATTGTGCCAGCGGTTCCCGTGTTGTGATTCGACAGCAGCTTAGGGCACGTTGTCCGGGAAGGTCACGCCTCTCACCATAACGGGGAGATGAACGCGCTCAAACTACAGCCCCTGAAGGCCAAACAAAGGTGATTTGACTCCGGGATGAAAATAACAGCGTCTGAACGACATGGCGACAAACGCAACCGAACCGAACCGAACGCAACACTTCCTCACTCCACGCGGGAGCAACAAGACCACGCCCCCTTTTTTGCGTGTTCTTGTGGGCGGAGGTTAGTCAACAAACTGCTCTACTGACGTAATTAAAGCAGGATGTACCAGGATGTAGTCCAGACCGGCCGTTCGCTGTAGGCTTTGAAAGGGAACTTCTGTTAAATAAAATATCTCGCTTGGCATTGAACTTTGAGCTTTATAATTTTACAGGTATTATTTATGCTCTAACAGCAACATTACACACTAACTAAAGTTTGAAAAATGGGATCACGAAGAACAGGACCTTTAAATGGGACACTCAGAAAAAGTTATAAAAGTTTTAGTAAACAACTATCGCTTTGTGTTGTTGGTCAGATAAAATGACAGAGAAAAGAAAAATGGACATTACATAATTTTTCAGTGCACCAAAACGCCAAATAAGTACAAAATGTTTTTTTTTTTTTTTTGGTACACATATCCTTACAAGTACGATTTTGGCTGTATTATTTGTGTCCCCTTCAAAAATTGCTCGTGAGAAATGTCATGTTTATTGTCCCCCCCAACTGTTAGATGAAATTTACGCCCCTGGTTATAGGACTAACTATTTAGCTAGTTATTTAGAAAACTATTTATCTGAGTGCTGATCTAGTCCACAGTAAGTTAGCTACTTGGCTGGCTAGCTAGTTAGTTAAAGACTAACCATTTAGCTAGTTATTTATAAAACTAATTGTTATCTGAGTGCTGATCTAGTCCACAGCAAGTTAGCTACTTGGCTAGCTAGTTAGTTAGAAAACTAGTTATCTGAGTGTTGACTTAGTCCAGAGTTACTTAGCTACTTGGAGAGCGAATTAGTTTGAGAGCTACTATTTAGCTAGTTATTTAGAGAGCTAGTTATCTGAGTGCTGATCTAGTCCAGAATTAGTTAGAGATAATTAGATAGATAGACAGAATTAGCCATTGAATTTGTCGAGTTTGAGGTGTCTTTCTTTGCTTGCCATGAACTCAATGGTTTTCACTTCCACACAGTAGACTACTGACTTCAGCACTTTACTATAGCCCTGAATGCACATGTTTTGTTTGTACTGAGTCTGACCACAGCCAATACTGACCCACTGACCTGATTCAGAACAAACAGCCTTGTGAATGCACAGGTCAGGGGTCGTATCACCACCCTGCACTTCAGAAGAGTCTCTTTGACACTGGCTGATGGTGGAGTTTTGCTGCAATAGTGGACACTTCCAGAGATATGATGCATTTACATCTGAAGACATAAGGAGCCATGAACCGGACAAAAAATTAGCTTCTGTTATCAGTCACAAACATTGGTACGATGGAAGATTCTGTCTGTAAAATGAGATGGAGTTTCTTAGAAGCAACATTTACTGTGAAATGAGCCGCTTTTATAAGCTGATTACATGCATATAAATAAGGGGCCAAGCCCAACCCCTGAAAAACAACCCAACACCATTATCCCCCTCCACCAAACTTTACACTTTGCACAATGCAGTCAGGCAAGTACCGTTCTCCTGGCAACCACCAAACCCAGACTCGTCCATCGGATTGCCAGACAGAGAAGCGTGATTGGTCACTCCAGAGAACACATCTCCACTGCTCTAGAGTCCAGTGGCGGCGTGCTTTACCCCACTGTATCCCACGCTTTGCATTGCACTTGGTGATGTAAGGCTTGGATGAGCTGCTCGGCCATGGAAACCCATTCCATGAAGCTCTACACACTGTTCTTGAGCTAATCTGAAGGCCACATGAAGTTTGGAGGTCTGTAGCTATTGACTCTGCAGAAAGTTGGCGACTTCTGCGCACTGTGCACCTCAGCATGTGCTGACCCCGCTCTGTGATTTTACGTGGCCTACCACTTTGTGGCTGAGTTGCTGTTGTTCCCAATTGCTTCCACTTTGTTAAAATTCCACTAACAGTTGAGCGTGGAATATTTAGTGGTGAGGAAATTTCACGAATGGACTTACTGTACAGGTGGCAACCTATCACGGTTCCACGCTTGAGTTCACTGAGCTCCTGAGAGCGACCCATTCTTTCACAAGTGTTTGTAGAAGCGTCTGCATGACTAGTGCTTGATTTTATACACCTGTGGCCATGGAAGTGATTGGAACACCTGAATTCAACGATTTGGAGGGGTGTCCCAATACTTTTGGCAATATGTATGTGCAGCCTCATTTATTTATACTCTATGCTACATAAACCCTGTTTAAGGCTGTTTAGGGTTTAGGTTCTAGCTTCATGTTAAAACAAGAAGTCTATGGTACTGTATATCATCTTATGTAAACGTGTGTTGAAGTGAACGTGTTTGTTCATGGATTAGGACGCAGCTCATATACGATTTAAGCCTCTTTACAATGAAAGGAAGAAAGCCTGAGTGTTCCATCAGAGACCAATTACAGCAGAAGAGTCCTACTGAATGAATGCAAGAAACAAAATGAGCAGATATGGATGAGGATGAAGAATAGGAGGTCGGAGGAAACCAGAGACAGAATTGTGTGGTTTTCTAGCACATAATAGCTGCACATAAAGAGATACAAGCCCACGGTTTCACAGTCTTAGTGAGGCACGTGTTTAATAAATCTCATGAATGCATCTGTGCGCATTATGCAAGACGCTTTTATGTCTCTCCATCACTGATCTGTTTGTCCAAAATACTGTGATCCTCAATGCCCTCTGAAACAACGGTCTTCAAGACCTCACGCTTGAGCTCTGACGAGTTAACAGTGTTAATGTTTAGCCTGTTTCATGGACAGGCGTTGTTGTCAAGAGCCGTTGTGTTGGGCTCACTCCAGCTATTTTTGGCCACAGGAACGCCTCCTCTCGTCTCCTGCAGAATCACAGCCGCAGCATCCTCACTTCTGTGCTTCGGCAGGAGAAAAGACAGGCCCTGGCTTAATATTTCCTTAGAGGTCTTGTTTCATTGATGGGCTAGTTAACACAAAGGTTTCATTTGAATTACACATTTTTAATTTGAAATGAATTATTTTTTAAAATACATGTTTTGGAAGTCTGCATCCACTAATGCCACCGAATTGATCTAACTCTTGTTCATTTTGGTCAATAAATACAATTTGAAAAATGCAAAGATCCGTTTATTATTTGTTTATGGGAATATTTATCCAATTTTAAGAATGTTACCTCAATTTAAGCCTCAATAAGGGTTCATAGCAGTGAAAATCAAGTTTTTTATGTTGTTTATGGGCTATGTCTACATGGTGTTTTTAATATGCTTTCAGACAAACCATGTGCAAATTCATAAGTCAACACCATTGCTGAGTATTTTCTCCTTAAAACTGCAGAACCAAAGACAGTACCAAAAACACGGTTTAAAATCACTGGTGTTTCTTACGTCACAAACTGCCTTGTAACCAGTCACGTCAACGCGTGGGCAGGCGTTTAGCATATCATTTGCATTAAGTGCCCAGTAGTAGGCATGCAAGCAATGATGTACATTCATCAAGGGCATAAAAAAATTGACTTAAACGCCATTGAATCATTCATCGAAGAGATTCATTCAAAAACACAGATTCATCCAATAAAGAAGCAATTCAGTGTGTGACATCAAAGTACCGCAAGAGCGATTTGTTGCAGACAACTCTCTAATCTTTCTTGCGCTGCTTTGACATCATACACCGATTTGTCTGTGCAGCGCAGGTTCAAGCCCATCGCACCTTTTGAGTCATTGAATCATTTATTCAAGAGATGCGTTCAAAAATGTTGACTCATCCAGTAATGAAACAAGTGAAGTTTCTATGAGTGAGTCATTGAATCATTCATTGCAGATATTTGTTTAACAACACTATGGCTGAATCTGAAATCGCCCCCTATACACTTAAATAGGGCACTATTTGAAGGGACAGCCATTTGTAGTGGTGTCCAAATACATAGTGGACGTTATTGAGTGCACTCATTCAATCCAACATTGCACCACAATAACGAGTGTACAGCCGATGTACACACAGTGGCTGTCCGAATTCACTCACTTGTTTTTATTCACTCCTTCAAGTGAACTATATTAGTGGACTAAAGTAGGGAATAGTGATTGAGGGTTTAGGGGGCGATTTCGGATTAAGCCTGATTCATCCAGTAATGTAACAAGTCATCATTCACTCAAGAGATTCGTTCAAAAACACTGATTCATCTAGTAATGCAACAAGTGAAGTCTTTATGAGTGAGTCATTGAATCATTCAGTCATAGGGTTGGGTACCGAAACCCAGTAACCCAATATAACCGGTATGTACTGGACCGAATCAGAACGCAGATTTCGGTGCCACTTAAATCCAAACGTGCTTTCGCGCTTTGGCTGGCGCAGAGCCAGAGACAGACACGCTCAGCGCTAGTCACATGTAACAACTATTCAGTGTTTTCAACCACATAATGTTTATTTTAGGTTTCAGACATTTAAATGCTCATAAGTAGTAGCAAAAAAACACACACTGATGTCTTTGGAAGCTGCAAAAACAATCCTCTCAGAGAGTTTTTATTTGACTAGGCGTGTTTTATTCATATCAGATACACATTATACAGTACCTATATAACGTTATTTACTCTATTCTTCTTCCAGTTCAGCGGTCACTCACTTTCATGCATTTCGTGAGACGTGAATTTATTTACGTGATGTAAATCCGACAGATCCGATTCTCTGAGGCACAAACTAACCTGGCGCCGCCCATCGCGCATAATAGATCAACTAACACACATATTTGAAAATCAGAATATCAGATAGTTCATGACATAGTTAGCAAGTTTGTGAATATTTTGAATAAAAAGCTAAATAAACCTGATACAGCTGAGCTGTCATACAGCGCTTTTGTGGCAGCTGTGTGTCATGTGAGAAGCACGACGTGTCGCCATGGAAACAATAAGGCGATGCGTTCTAAAATATTTAGCCAGAGAATATGGTCATATTTCTGCAAAAAGCTGAAGCTGGTTTGTAGCAGACCAAGAATACAGACGACTGCTGTTATTACTGTAAAATTAGTTAAATTGGGCCTGTTGTAGTTGGGTTAGGTGGCCTGTTGTAGTTGGGTTAGGTGGCCCCTTTATTCTGCTTATGAATTATTATAATGAGTAATATTGTGACGTGTTGGTTCCCGGAAGAAAACTCAAGACTACAATGGAGGCGTTTCAGGACTTCCGAAACACTGACACTGATATAGAGAAGAACTCATGCTCAAATAGCAACATTACACAGTAAAGACAGCTGGTTCTGCTCTTGTTCACGTCTGTATCTCTCTCTGGCTGTCCTCAGCTGGCAGCAGGTTTTGTGAAGCTCAGTAAAGTGCATTTCGCATGCGAGCGCGCCGCTGATGACACGGCACAAATCCACCTGATGCGGCTTCATCCGTCAGGCAGGACGCCAGATGCACATTAACAGATTTGACTGAAGCAGAACTCCACAATCTACTCCATAAAACGCTTTATGGCATCCCACATGAGTACACACCATCAACATAAGATTATGACGTGGAGCTTTAATTATTACACACAGGAAAAAGAACCAAATCCTGCCAAATCCTGAGACAGACAGGCTGGATTTATAACAGCTCAACAGTAGTTTGTGTGGAGTTTATGCATGTTGCAGTATGATATCTAATAATGTCCACATCTTCCTGAATCACAGCTGCTGTAATCAAGTGCGGTCACTATGCGCAAACCGTGACAGACAGGGACAGCCAAAATGTCAATAATACCTGTCACCAGCCAAAAGATCTCATATCAAATCCATCAATGTCGGAATCCTTCAAATGAAGGGCAAACGGACCTGAAACAAGTGTTTAAAACAAAAGGGTCATTTAAAGGGATAGTTCACCCAAAAATGAAAATGACCCAATGATTTACTCACCCTCAGGGGCGGTTCTAGGATTTTAGGGGGGCTTAGCCCCAGTGAGGGTATTTTAGGGTCCAAATTGCGCTATTAACTAGTAGCTTACTAACATGCATATCCATAGGATGGCTGTTTAGTATTACTTATAAAGTAATACTTATAAAGCTCCCCCGAGAAAATGTTTATTTCTCTGATCTACATATGTGTATTTTAAGATGTTCTGAAGGCCAAAAAATTAGATAACAGTAGCTTGAAAACCATGTCACTGGGCAGTAGATTATTTGTCTTTCTTATCTCCACATCTCTCTTTTTTCTCTGTTTTTATCTTGCCCAGTCTCTTCCCCTCCTAACGCTGAGTTTTAACTGATATAGTTTTTCCATTTTCGTCAGTGAAGAAAGTAAATATGGTTTACATATTAGCATACTGACATTTATATGTTTTATGAATACTTTTCTTAGACACGTTAATTTACTGTTTATTAAAGTTTTATGTTTATTTAATTAATTCACAAAATAAACAAACACATTCATTACTAATCTTATGCCCAATACAGGCTGAAATAGCTGAGCTTCTTTTTATTTACTGAAGGCTACACATGGAATAATATTAATTTACAATATGTATGTACACATTCATTATTAATCTTATGCCTTATCTGAAGAAAACGGCTTTGTTAATATTTCTTGTTTGTTAATTACATGATGAATCACATTGGCCTATTTTCCATTCAAAATTACGAAATTAGACAAAAGTGTATTCATTTGCCTGAATATTTTTGTCTTTGTTTAACATTTCTGACTTAAAGAAGCAGCTGTTTTAGCTTACATTTCTCTCACTTGACGTCGAGTCGCGCTGCTAAAATTCGTGTTTAGCCTCAGCAGATTCTGTGTGAACATAAAGCCCGCCTACTCTGATTTGATTGGTTTTCGCGTATATTTTGACATTGACGACCGGCGATGGACCAATGAGCCTCAGATGAACGCACACACCTCTGCTTCTGACATGCGCTCTGCCCGGTGCCGTTGCGGATTGAAGAACACGCAGACTAAAAGACGGGACGAAGCCGAAGCCTCCCGCCAGTTTCATATGCTTTAAAGGTTAATCACACTTTTTTTAGGGGGGCTAGAGCAGAAGTTAAGGGGCTGAAGCCCCCCTAAAAAGGGTCTAGAACCGCCCCTGCTCACCCTCAAGCCATCCTAGGTGTGCATGACATTCTTCTTTCAGACAATTACAATCAGAGTTATATAAAAAGAAGAGCCAGGACATTTTCAAGCTTTATAATGGCAGCTAAAAATGTGAAGCCAAAAAAAGTGCATCCATCCATAATAAAAGTGCATCTATCCATTATAAAAGTTCTCCACATGGCTCCGGGGGTTAATAAAGGCCTTCTGAAGCGAATGGATGGGTTTGTGTAAGAAAAATACATATTTAACACGTTATAGCGTAAAATATCTAGCTTCTGCCAGACCGGCTTCTGTATTCAACTTACTGCAAAAGTGTAATATAACTGTAACCATGTGTTCGCCTGAAAGAAGAATGTCATATATATATATATATATATATATATATATACACACACACACACACACACCTAGGATGGCTTGATGGAGAGTAAATCATGGGGTAATTTTCATTTTTGGGTGATCTATCCCTTTAATACTCCACCTCGAATGACCTGCTGAAGAACAGCATTGACCCAATTGGCAGGGTTTCCTCTTGTTTACCTCCAATCCGCCCAAACACATGAGCAGGCAAACCCTGACACGCCTCGAATGTGTGGGTATATGATCACCATCAGCAACGCCACATTCCACACTCCAGATGCTTATCGACAGAGAAACACACACAGAACACGCTTGTTAACCTGCAACTTGCGCTGTAAATCAAGGCCTGTGCTCTTAAATGCATTTAAGAGTCGCCCTCAACAATAAAGTCCAGTCACCCGCCACATCAGGCCACTACATGTTCACTATAACTCTTATTTCTTTATAATTTATAAAGAATTTATCTACTTATAACTTTATAATAGTATATCTGATTTTATGGCTTAAGCATTTGCTTTTCTGTGATTAGGGATGCACAGATATGAACATTTTGGCCGATACCGATAACTCTTTATATTTGAAAGCCGATAACCGATATATTGGCAGATAAATCTAAATACAAATTGTAATAAACTTTGAGTGCCTGATTACAAAAACAAAAGGCTCACCATTAAAAGCCATGTCCCAAACACTTCAACATAAATCAAACCTATACAAGCCTATTTGAACCAGTGTTAGATTCCTTACCTTTTCAAATTAATTTTACACGCCCATGGCCAACTTACTTTATTTAAAAAAAAATGCCAACACTTTACAATAAGGTTTAATTTTTGTTAGCATTAGTTAACCAACAATGAATGAACAATACTTCAACAGGATTTATTCATCTTAGTTCATGTTAATCTCAACATTTTCAGATCCAAAGTTGTGCGTGTTAACATTAGGTAATGCACTGTGAATGGACTGTTAATAAACACAAACATTTTATTACTAACATTAACAAAGGTTATTGTTCTCTGTTTGTTCGTGTTAGTTAATGCATTAACAAATTAGATTTTATTTGTAAAATGATACCAAAAATTCTATTGCCTAAAAAATTAAAATAATATACCTAAATAATGCAAACAAGTTATCGGACAGCATTACTTAGGCTGCATAATAAAGAATCAGAATGCAAGTGCATGAAATAACCTCCGCACGGACAATAAGGAAATGGTTTTAATCAGACCATATTGTTGATGGAAATGATACAAGAACAAAAAAAGTGCTAGTTATTAAAAAATAACGCCTCTGTGTTTTTGAAAAAATATGTTTAATATTACAGTAATAGTAAACATCTGTAATATTAGTCTAGTCTACTAGGAATAATGTTGCTGTTTGAGACCGCGCTGAAGCTGGAGAGATGAACGAACAACCGTAAACTGGAGCGCTTAGAAGGTTAATTAACAACTAAACGCATCATATATGAGAACAATCAGATATTTATACAAAATAAATATAATATTACAACTTATATTTGCACAAAATCATGCACTGAAGCTAAAGACCGGTACAATGAAATGCTTTACTGCATCGTTAATTAACTCAACCAAACGCATCCTATATGAGATTATATACACAGAATAATAAAAATAATATTACAATTTACAATGGCACAAAAGGCTGTGAATGCACAAGCGAACTTGACTGTGCTCGTCATGAAGGTACTCCGTGGGCGCGCTCTTCCCTCAACAAACGCGCTGAAACACAACGTTCTTTTACAGCCGTATTCTCATTATCATTTTATGTAGATTATATGTTAGACTTGCGCTGCATATGTTGCATGTAACTATTTTCCTTTTCGAAGTGATTCCAATTATATTTAGAGCAATTCAAACCCATCATGGTGGACAGCGCGTCTGTCTCAGCTGAATGAAATAATACATTATCTATCGGCTTGACTATATCGGTCAAATTTTCTTATCGGACTGATAACAATAACATCAAAAATAATCATTTATCGGCCGATAACGATATGTTGCCGATATATCGTGCATCCCTATCTGTGATGATTAACCGTTAAAAGATGGTGATCTGGATTCAAAGACCCACATGATCTAAATCCTTAATGACAGCGATTCGGCTCCATTAAACCTTTGACAGAAGACTATCATTTTTATTTGACAGACAATCACCAGGTTGCACAACATTCAGCAGTGGCCAAAAGGGATATTTGCTTTTAATGACCCTACAAGTTTGATTAAACCATTAAAATATGAGGAAATATTCCTCATATTTAAAAAAATATTTTAAATATGAGGAAAGAACAAAACACTAAACTTGGTTAAGGTATTTTTTTTGACAAAATTATTTGGCGAAACTACAGCTACACGTTTAATTTTAAAAACGTTTAAATCATAAAAAAACTATGTTCATTTTGTCAGTTTTGCCGCGGTCATTTCGTCAGTTTTGCCGCGTTCATTTCGTCAGTTTTGCCGCGATCATGTCATCAGTTTTGCCGTGTTCATTTCGTCAGTTTTGCCGCGTTCATTTCGTAAATTTTACCGCGTTCATTTGGCCAGTTTTGCCGCGCTCATTTCGTCAGTTTTGACGTGTTAATTTCGTCAGTTTTGCCGCGTACATTTCATCAGTACTCAATGAGTTGAATTAGTGACACTTCAAAGTTTAAAAATACAATTTCCAATAGATCTCCATTACTCTAATACATTTTTTCAAAAATAGCTTAAAGTTTGAGATATGAAATCTTGGGAAATCTTGTAATTTTATGATTAAAACAAGAACAAATATCTGCCAATGTGTTCATAAAAATCATCTTAATTCAGATACAAGTAATTTTCATACCAATGACTAGGGCTGCACAATATATCGAAATTATTGAAATATCGCAAATGTACACAATATCTGAATGATTTTAATAGGCTACTTAAACATTGTGAAAAGTGTGGGTTTTAGGTTGACGCATATAACAGAGAATAGACTGAGCACATGACTGTTACTTATGTGACTTTCTTGATGTTAAAAAGAGTTATTAAACACAATAACTTTGTGAAAAACAACTTCTTGCAGTCTCGCGCTGTCTGACACACACTGAAAAGTGCGCACAAGCCGTTCTTTTTTTCGTGTCTTGTTACACACTCGAACTGTCAAATACACACACAGTTATGTCAAAATTGCTGTCTTGATGAGTATTCATGTGAACACAGTCGGTTATGCTTTAAGTGAACAATATCAGTTGGGGAAAGAAATAGATTTTACACACTTAAAGCAATATCGTATCGCATTATTTAACAAGGATATCGCATATCACATTTTTCTTCAATATTGCACAGCCCTACCAATGATATTTGTTCTTGTTTTAAGCATAAACTCACTTAATTTCTCAGAAAACAAGTTAAATTTCTTCATTTTGCATGACAAGTAAACATATCTTGATTTAAGGATGTTAGAATTTGTACAGGAAAATCCCAAGCGGCAACCCCCCGCAGTTTCTCTTGAAGCCGATACGGAAGTGACTTAAACTGCAATTCATCGTCTGGCCACTAGGGACAGGCTCCAGGAGGGAGCAGAATCTCATTGAGCTCCATGTTAAAATGCCCAACTTTACAGCAGAATAAACATGTTTACAGTCTGGTTCAAATTGTGGTTTTGGTCTATACGGCTAATTTTGCCCTTCATGACAACTGTGAGGGGGGATGAATCTTTCATTCGTTTTTCATTCGGAAACTCATTCGTTTACATTATATAAAGCCTTAAACTTCTGCATAATTAAGGGAGTGGCCACTTTGAGTGACAGGTGGATTGCCGTTTGTCTGCTGTCTGTTAGCCATCACGTCACCTTAGCTCCGCCCACGTCCCACCTCTTTGCCCATTTTCAGTTATCCGGGAGTGATGCGTGATGACGCGCTGCCAAGATGGCAACGGCCGACTTTGAGGCTTCAAAACTGCTCTTCAGAAACCTACGGGTGACGTCATGGACACTACGTCCATATTTTTTTTACGCTCTATGGAAAATCCTGAGGAAGATCATAATTTATTGCAGTGCATACAATTTAATTTTGAAATTAAATTTAGGGCCCTATCAGATGTGTTTTATTTATTTTGTTTGAATTTTTCTGGACTCTGTTTTAATGGTTAAATAAAATTTGACTGACTTTAGTTCATATTTGGAACACAAATGGAGATATTTTTAATGAAATGGAAAAGATTTCTGGACCGCTACATTGACAGTCTAAGCAACTACCACTTTAAAAAGATCATAAAGAGATCGTAAAACTAATCCATACGAATCAAGCGGTTTATTCCAAATTTTCTGAAGAGACTCAGTGGCTTTATATGATGAAGGAAAGTCTTATGGGTTTGGAGTGACATTAGGGCGAGTAAATGATGACAGGATTGTCATTTTTGGGTGAACTGTCCCTTTAAGTGTTCTGACCAATTTTTGATTTATTCATCCAAAATTTGACAAATTCAATGACATTCTGCATTATACAGTAAATTCTGTTTTTATGAATGGATTCTGCATCACAGAAATCATAGGGCCCTAATCATATTGAAGACTTTCTGCTCCAATTTAAGACATTTTAAGGCTTTTAATTGAGGAAGGTCAAATTAAGACTTTTTAAGACCCGCAGAAACCCTGTCTTTATGTGTGCCATTTTTAACATGTTTCTTTATTTTTAACACCATAG
Source organism: Gobio gobio (assembly GCF_949357685.1). NCBI lineage: Eukaryota > Metazoa > Chordata > Actinopteri > Cypriniformes > Gobionidae > Gobio > Gobio gobio. The sequence goes on along the minus strand of NC_137116.1, from coordinate 8,992,781 downwards.
AAACGGTTCAAATCTGTCTGTCATCAACATCGGAGATCGATGTTCACTAAACACTGAATGTTCCTGCTTCATCCCTTCAGATCTGAAGAGACAACAGCCATTGTTCTAGTTATCAAGCACCAAAAGACACCATGAAATGCCACTTTGTTATTCAATTTGTAATAATGACAAACATTTTGAAACAAATTGCATGTTTCCAAGGCCAACGGGAATCCAGGATTTTTGCATGTGTGGTTTCAGTTGGTTCACACAGAATATTTTCATACATGATTAATTAGGATTTCTGTGCACAAACACAAGCACTACATTTAATGTGACTAAGCATTTACAGCAGAAAGATTATAAAAGAACGTTTTTGAAAATTGGAATATCTAGAACACCTGGTATCTGAAAAGACTGCAGACGATCACACGATTGCTGTTGTTTACTTCCACTGATTGCTGGTAAAATCAAATGCTTATCTTAATCTATATACATCTCCCAAACTTCACAATCTGACCACTCTTCAACAATAAATGGGGCATTCCATGTAAACTCAATCAGGTCCCCCAGCTCAAATTTCGTTTTTTGTTAATATTTTTTCTGTACACAGACAAACATAAATAGTGATGAAAGCCAACATATTAGATGTGATAGATGTACATTTACTGAGTAATCCATTATTTTGTAGAGTAGGATCAAAATGACAATTTTCACCTGAGATCTGGAGCCAAATTACAGGGGTGTAAAAATGACTTTAGAAAGATGGCAGCATCATTATTTTATTTTCACACAGATCGGTAGGGCTATTAGTGAAATCTGTTGACTTTAGCAAAAAGTGTCGCATTATATGCAAACGGTGACCGTTCAAAAATAGGAAAAAAGCACTTCTTGTGTTTTTTTTGGCCCAAGTTTGCATGCCTGTAACTCAAGAAATACTAAAGATATATTAATATCCTTTTAGATTCTGGTTCATAACAAACTTTCCCTTTTTCTTCTTCATTTTTAAAGCCCAATATGGTTCAGTCCCAGAGATATGGGGATCTTAATGTGGCTCCATGAGTAAATTGGGCAATTGTACACATTTTCAGTGGTCAAAACCCAACTGTGGTTCACTTTGCGCACAGCTGATACTGAAGAATATCTGAAGAAATAATGTTGAAATGAGAAATGTATCTCGTGTTTTTCTATCAACCACAATTGCATAGAATATACCTGTCCGAGTGCCATAAATATTCTGTTTTTAAAGTTTTCATGCCTGTAACTCTAAAAGTATTAAAGCTATCCTAATATCCTTCAAGATTCTAATTCTTAATAAACTTTTCTTTTGAAATCTTAATTTTTAAGGCCTAATATAATTCAGTCCCAGAGATATAAGGATCTCAAAGCAGCTCCATGTTCAAATTGTTGAATTTTACCCATTTTCAATGGCCAAGAACTTTTTTAAACAGCTGATAGTTGTTGTATCTATAGATGAATATCTGAAGAACAAATAATACTGAAACAAGAGCTGTATCTTGTTTCCCTCACACCTCTCTGAGTGCCAGAAACAAACATTTTACCAAAGTTTACACGTCTTTAATTCAAGTTACATCTTAATGCAATTTAAAGGGTTAGTTCACCCAAAAATGAAAATTCTGTCATTAATTACTCACCCTCATGTCGTTGGACACCCGTAAGACCTCCGTTCATATTCGGAACACAAATGAAGATATTTTAGTTGAAAGCTGATGGCTGAGAAAGGCTTCACACAGGCCTCCATTGGCATTCAGTACATTGACACTTCCAAGATCCATGAAAGGCACTTAAAACGTCGTTACAAAGTCTATCTCACCACAGTGGCTCTACAATAATCATACAATGCGACGACAATAGTTTTTGTGCGCAAAAAAAAATCAAAATAACACCTTTATCCAACTTGTTCTTGTCTTCCGTGTGCGCCTCCACGACGCATGCGCGAGAATATGACGTAGCGCCGGTGTTCGGGAATCGATGAAATACACACTGAAGCCCCATTTTGAGCACTACGCCGAGACCTAAAGCACGATCAATGTAGAATCCAACAGCTTAGACACGCGCGTCTTCCTCTGCTCGTAAACAAATCGCTTCTGGGTCATATGTCCGAACGCCGGATCTGCGTCATATTCTCGCGCATGCGTCGTGGAGGCGCACACGGAAGACAAGAACAAGTTGGATAAAGGTGTTATTTTGATTTTTTTTTGCGCACAAAAACTATTGTCGTCGCATTGTATGATTATTGTAGAGCCACTGTGGTGAGATAGACTTTGTAACGACGTTTTAAGTGCCTTTCATGGATCTTGGAAGTGTCAATGTACTGAATGCCAATGGAGGCCTGTGTGAAGCCTTTCTCAGCCATCAGCTTTCAACTAAAATATCTTCATTTGTGTTCCGAATATGAACGGAGGTCTTACGGGTGTCCAACGACATGAGGGTGAGTAATTAATGACAGAATTTTCATTTTTGGGTGAACTAACCCTTTAAGATTCCTGATCTTATGAAACGTTTCTTTTGGAATGTTAATTTTTAAGCCTCTATATGGTTCAGTCTCAGAGATATTGGTATGTCAATGTGGTAACATGTAGTTACGATACTGTGTATGGGACTGAACTATATAGGACCTTGAAAATTAAGATTTCAAAAGGAAAGGTTATTAAGAAGAATGAGAATCTAGAAGGATATTAAGATATCTTGAATACTTTCAGAGTTACAGGCATTAAAACTTTGAAGAAAAAAAAACATTTATGGCACTCAGAGAGGTAAATTATATGCAATTGTGGTTGATAGAAAAACATTTCTCGTTTCAACATAATTTGCTTCAAAAGAAAGAGTATCAGCTGTATTCCAAGTGACCCACATTTGGTTTTTTGAACCACTGAAAATGTGTACAATTGAGCCACATTGAGATCTCCATATCTCTGGCATTGAACCATCGAGGGCCTTTAAAATGAAGAAACCAAAAGGAAAGTTTGTTAAGAACCATAATCTGAGAGGATATTAAGATATCTTTAATACTTCTTGAGTTACAGGCATGCAAACTTGAGACAAAAAACACAAGAAGTGCTTTTTTTCCCATTTTTGAACGGTCACCGTTGGCATATAATGAAACACAGATTGATAAAGTCAACAGATTTCACTAATAGACCTACCAATCTCTGTGTGAAAATAAAAGAATGATGCTGCCATCTTTCCAAAGTTATTTTTACACCCCTGTAATTTGGCTCCAAATCTCAGGTGAAAATTGTCATTTTGACCCTCCTCTAGAAAACAGTGGATTACTCAGTAAATAATCAGTAACATTAAATATTTTGGCTTTCATCACGATGTATGCTTGTCTTTGTACAGAAAAGCATATTGACAAATAAAAAATTTAAGCCAGAATTTTTTTTGCAAAATTTGGTTGATTTGACACGGAGAGAGAGAGAGAGAGAGAGAAACCTGAGTGAAACACTGACGGGTTAAATCACTGATGCGCAGCCTGAACACTAATGCCCCAGGTCAATAGGTGCGTTCACATGCACTAATTTCAGTCAATCGTAATTAATCCAATTCAGATTCTGAAAGTTCTGAAACATGCACAGTGTGTCAGTCGCCGCATTCAGATCTGGAGAAAACCACTGCGATAATGTCAGGAGAAGAACTACTGAGAGTACAATCATCACTTTTGCCTTATACCACCAAAAAAGAAAGAGCTATTTTAGCAAATATTCGGTCTCATCCACTGACCAGTTATAAAGAACCTTGCATGTTCAAGTAAAACATAGATAAACGTAAAGATCTTATTATAAGAAGCTAGTGAATGCATCACAGCACTGAATCTGATTGAGAAGATGCCCATATTCAAGCATGCTTAGTTTTTCCAATTGATCAGTCTAAATCAATCCAAATGTTCAACTGAGGTATTTACATGGAAGCTTTTACCATTATGGATTATTTGGGAGCATGTAAATGTAACTAATGAAGAGCCAAAACTACACCAAACAAAAGTGCCAAGTTTTACCATGGTTTGGTATTATTATGGTATGCCAAGAACATCATGTAGACACCAAGGTATGGCACAGTACATGAATACGGCATCATAAGTCAGCGGAAAACCAGCTAAACCTTCTGAAAACCAGCTTGCTTAGGCTGGGAGACCAGCTACAACCCACCTTAAACTAGTCTTTACAATAGAGATGATGCGAGAAACTAAGCTTTTCAAAACTTCATTCAATTCAACAGCTCCTCAAAATGATTGACTGTCTCGAAGCACTCGACTCACTGGTCAGAACAATGTAAATGCAGCAAAACTCAGCCTAAACATGCATCAAAACAGCTTTTACAGTAGTGCAAATGTTTTATTGAAAGTGTAATTTATTAGATGCCATCAACAAATCATCTAATCCCAATAAATATGAAGTGTCTATAACACATTATTTTATTAAATTACAGGGCTTTAAATGGAGAGCACGGTTAATCAGATCAATATAAACTAAACGATTCCTTTATATTATTCAATTGTGACCCTGGACCACAAAACCATATGGGTCAATTTTTGGAAATTGAATTTGAAATAAGATTTAATAAATAAGCTTTCCATTGATGTGTGGTTTGAGGACAATATTTGGCCGAGATGAAACTATTTGAAAATCTGGAATCTGAGGGTGCAAAAATATTGAGAAAATTGCCTTTAGAGTTGTCCAAATGAAGTCCTTAGCAAAGCATATTACTACTAATAATACATTTTCTATGTATTTACGGTAGGAAATGTACAAAATATCTTCATGGAACATGATCTTTACTTAATATCCTAATGGTTTTTGGCATGAAAGAAAAATCTATAATTTTGCCCCTTTCAATATTAATATTGTTGGCTATTGCCACAAATATACCACATGACTGGTTTTGTGCTCCGGGGTCACAAATGTGTCATTAAAAATGTTAACCATACCGAAACTGGTTCACAGGTTCAGAGAGATCATCTAGTGGGGAACCACTGAAATTTCAAAACGCTTCAAAGCAGTTATGACGTAACGAATCATAGTTTACTGAATTCACGTGACTTTGGCAGTTTGATACACGTTTCGAAAGCGCCCATCACTACCGCGGTTTCACCATCACTGCACAATGGCACAGAACACAACAGAAACACACCTGAAGTTCACACCAGGCCACCTCCACCCAGGTGTCCGTGTCCAGGCCCTTGTAGACCGTCTTGAAGGACCCTCGGCCGATCTCGATGTCAAACTTGAGGAAGCGTCCGCCTGGAGAGGTGGCGACAGCCTTCATCCCAGCCTCCTCCTCGTTCTCCTCGCTGGCCGCCTTTATGCTCATCTTAACGCCATCCGTCGAGTCCGTTTTGGGGTCTGTTCTCTCCTTCTCCTCATCTGCGCTGATGCCGTCTAGGTCTTTCTGACCCTTCTGGCTCTCCGTGCTCGATCCTTCTTGTAAACTGGACCGCACGCCCAGAGTTCGGTCCACTATGGTGCGCAGGTTGATGCTGAGCATCTTATTCTGCTCTTCACACTCCGGTGCACAATCGTCCGCCTGGTGCTCGTCATTGTCAGTGAACCACAGGCTCCTGCGGATGAACCTCTGCCGGGCGCCGGGCGTGTGTTTGGAGGGCGGGTAGGAGCTCGGGTCACTGCCGGCACGCACCAGCACCGAGCTCTCCAGCTTATTCACATTTCCCTCGCTGATAGTCTCGTAGATATTGAGCTTGAGCTCACACTGGGAGTTGGGCACCGAAGAAGCGCAGAAGTCGGGTTTGGGCTCCATGGTTTAAATCAATCACACGTATTGTACGCTGGTGCCGCACTGACACATGTTCCCAAACATCAGTGACATCACATCTGTGGGAATACAACATATTCATCATAAATGCATTCATTGCAGAGTCATTTTTTTGATTTAGGATAAACCACAACTACTTTATCTAACAATATGCACAAATTCTGTATGCAGGAATACAATTGGTGTCAGTTTTACATTTAACATGAGTGCAAAGGCTTCTTTTTAAAAATGTGTGTCAATTATGATGTTTTCTGCACTTAAAAGCATTTAAAGCGTTAGTTCACCCAAAAATTTAAATTCTGTCATTAATTACTGAGTCTCATGTCACGCCAAACCCATAATCTTCATCTTCAAAGCACAAACTAATCCATACTGATTGAGCGGTTTAGTCCAAATTTTCTGAAGAGACTTGCTGCGTAACACAAAAATGAATCTCATTGGCTCTCGATGAAGCTCAAACGTGCTGCGTAACAAAATAATGAATCTCATTGGTTCTTGCTGAAGCTCAAACGTGCCGCGTAACAAAAGAAGGAATCTCATTGGTTCTTGCTGAAGCTCAAACGTGCCACGTAACAAAAGAATGAATCTCATTGGTTCTTGCTGAAGCTCAAACGTGCCGCGTAACAAAAGAATGAATCTCATTGGTTCTTGCTGAAGCTCAAACGTGCCGCGTAACAAAAGAATGAACCTCATTGGTTCTTGCTGAAGCTCAAACGTGCCGCGTAACAAAAGAATGAACCTCATTGGTTCTTGCTGAAGCTCAAACGTGCCGCGTAACACAAGAATAACCCTCATTGGTTCTCACACATGAAGCTAACTTCCGCTTGAGCTTCCGCTTGAGCTTCCGTTTACCTCAACTGATGAGTTGATGAACGTTATGTGAAAAATGCCTCAATTCAGTCTGTTCATCATATAAAGCGATCGTGTCTCTTCAGAAAATTTGGAGTAAACCGCTCAGTTCATATGGATTACTTTTACGATCTCTTCATGAACGTTTTGAAGCGTCAGTGGTAGTTGGACAGAAATCTCTCAGATTTCATTAAAATAGGCTATCTTAATTTGTGTTCTGAAGATGAGACACAAGAGTGATGGCAATATTCATTTAGTAAACTATCCCTTTAAGACAAAACAAAGCATAAAATGCCAAGGAAAAAAAAGACTTTCATTCAAATGTGTTCAAATTTCAACCACAGTATAGTTTTCTCTTTAATCTTAAATTGCCACAGTTTTGACTGCATGCAAATTAGGTTACATCTCATTAAATATGCATATTTTTGCAAAAAGGCACGTTTTTCTTATTTGATGAACAATAGTGACACAGGTCATTGTCAAAAGTAATAAAATAGCCTACAACTTTTAACATTTCGTGTACTATACAGAAAAAGACCCCGTTTTTTGTAACCTACTTTAGAATAAATCCCAAATAAAAACGCACTTACCACGACCAGAAATATGATTGAAAATGATTCTAAACGAGCGGCTGTCGATGGGATGATTTACTGCATGGGCAAATGTCACTTTAGGAGCGTGGCCTCTAAATGCTACCAATGCTAATGTAATCGACGAAGACTTGTCATGACAATTCAATTAGCAAAACACTGTGGTAATGTCACCATTAAATGCCTCAAAATCATTATTTTTACCGTCAGTGAACGAGCAAATGAGCGAACGCCTGAAATGTTGCTGAGGAGCACGAGCTACTGCAGGTGCGACGCATATTCAGCTCCAATATCCTCCATCACATGCAACGAACATAAAGCAGCGGTGCGAACTCACATGTGCGGGTGTTGTAAGGCGAAATCTCGAGTGATGGTGGAAGATCACCGGCGGAGATGTAAATCACGCGCTTTGCGCATTTGCAGTCGCGTCGCGTCGAATCCGGCAGGCTTTAAACACACGCTCGTGTCTCGCTCACCGCGGCTTCCCTGGAAATTTCTCCGTGTGAAAAGGACTGCTGAATCCCTGCTTTAGTGCGTCTGCTCCTCCACGCCCATCGGAGACCGAGCAGCGCTAATGACATGGAACATTCCCAACATTCCTCTGCCTCCTCATCACAGGCATCCTACCTTTCACACATCATCATCATCAGGTCAGCCCTCACTCTCTAAAGGAAGAAAATATCCTTATTTTCTCTCCCTCATTCATGCAGGAGATATTTAGAAGAACTTCCAAGCAGCTGTTTTCCATCCAACACCATAAAAGGCACATAAACATATTAATTTGACTCATGTTCACTCTAAAAAAAAAAGGTTATATATGGCACCAAAAATGGTTCTTGGCTCGTAATCATAGGGGAACCTTTTTTTGTGCTATATAACACCAATTTTGGTGCTTCAGTGGTTCTTCAGCAGTTCTTCTTAGGTGCTAGCACCTTAGTCAAAGAACCGGTGAAGAACCGCTGAAGCACCAAGACTGGTGCTATAGAGCAGTGGTTCCCAACCACGTTCCTGGAGGACCCCCAACAGTGCACATTTTGCATGTCTCCTCAATCAAACACACCTGATTCAGGTCATCAGCTCATTAGTAGCTACTCCAAGACCTGATGTGGGTGTGTCAGACAAAGGACACATCCAAAATGTGCACTGTTGGGGGTCCTCCAGGAACGTGGTTGGGAACCACTGCTATAGAGCACTAAAAAAGGTTCCCCTATGATTATGAGCCAAGAACCATTTTTGATGCCATATAGAACCTTTTTATTTTTTAGAGTGTTGTTCAAATCTCCTGTTCATCACTTGGAAGTCATGTGGACTTCATATGCTCTCACTGTCTGTACAAATGCAACATTTTGTTCCACCAAAAAAGTCACGCGTTTGGAACTAGATGAGGGCGGCGAGTAAATGGTGACAGCTCAGATTCCTCATGTACTCATATTTGTGACCATAGACCACAAAACCAGTCATAAGGGTCAGGGGTTCTTTTTAATCGAGATTTATACATCTGAATAAATAATCTTTCCCATTGATGTGTGGTTTGTGAGGATAGGGCAATATTTGGCCGAGATATAACTATTTGAAAATCTGGAAAAAAAATCTTAATATTAAGAAAATCTCCTTTAAAGTTGTCCAAATGAAGTCCTTAGCAACGCATATTACTACTAATAATAATTTTTTTATATATGTACGGTTGGATAATATCTTCATGGACCGTGATCTTTACTTAATATCCTAATGATTTTTGCCATAAAAGAAAAACGGATAATGTTGACCCATACAATGTTGGCCATTGCCACAAATATACTCATGCGACTCATGAATGTTTTTGTGCTCCAGGTCACATTTAATGTGGGAAGGAAGAGGAATCTTCAGAATGTTCAAAACAACATTTCTCAGCGAGCATTCCAAAAGTTCTTTCATTAAAGACAGATAACACGAGAGAAGAAACAAATAGCCTTTTCGAGTTTAAACAGGATTAGATTATAACCAAATGCATCGTGAAGGTGTGTGTTATTGAATTTCCTTCATGTGTAACACAAGCCACGGTTGCAGAATAAAAGGTTTGGCTCGGATGGTGAAATTCGAGTCATGGCGCTTTCTCTTTTTCTACATCTACAGACACGAGTTTTACGCTTTCAAAATAAACAGATGTAGTCCCAAATAAATGGAGTATTTTTATAGCCAAGCAATTTTGGCCAGAATGAATGAATGCCATGTCGAGTTCAGATAGTTCAGACAGTGACTGAGCGACGCCGTAAATACTGGATGAGTGTAAACAAGAAGCCATCAGCTGATGGATCATATACTGTACCAACCCGACGGACATCAGGCCCTGCAGGGTCCGCTGAGGAATATTGAGCTGTCGTCCTGTCTTGGAAATGCAGTGAAACTGGAGACTGGGACGGCGCAGCGCTGTGTCACTGATGGCGGCGCACACTATTGAATTAAACAGAGCCGCTGGACTGGAGGTACGTCAACCTGCTAGGGCAGTTTCTGAACTCTTTCATGCACTGTAAGATGAAATGATAGGGATTCTAACTGTAAAAACACTAGTGTAAAAACCTGTTAATTGGTTAAGTTCCCTTACTTGTAATGTTAATGGTGGTTGCAATGAGTGCACAAACCCGGGGAATAATGATATAAAGGAAAACTTGCAGGAGAACTCAGGTGATTAAACCACATTAAACATTAACTTCACTGACAACACAGAACCGAGGGAACTAAGGACTTAGGCCACATCCACACGAAGCCAGAGCTTTCCCCATCCAATCTTTTTTCCCCTCATCTCAAGAAATATCTGCGTACACACAAAACCACTGAAACCGACTCAAAACGATGTAGTATACAGGTGCTGGTCATATAATTAGAATATCATCAAAAAGTTGATTTATTTCACTAATTCCGTTCAAAAAGTGAAACTTGTATATTATATTCATTCATTACACACAGACTGATATATTTCAAATGTTTATTTATTTTAATTTTGATGATTATAACTGACAACTAAGGAAAATCTCAAATTCAGTATCTCAGAAAATTTGAATATTACTTAAGACTAGTGCTGTCAAACGATTAAAATATTTAATCGCGATTAATCGCATTAATGTCATAGTTAACTCACAATTAATCACAATTAATCGCACATTTTTATTTATTCTAAATGTCCCTTGATTTCTTTTTGTCCCATTATTTTTTCTTATTTTAATGCTCTTATCAACATAGAAAAGTGGATCGGCTTGCTTTGTTCAAATGTTTGTTTTATTGAAAACAACATTGGCATACTTTAGTGTTCGATTTCACACCAACATTCTCACTTGGAGCAAATAATCTCACACAATGTAACACTGCCCATCAATAAAAGGGTGAAACAAATACTTTGTTGCACAAACAGCCCCTTCAACAGCCCTTTCTAAGGGATCAAAACAGGGTGATACAAAATAAAATTACAAAGTGCACATGCAAGGTAAACTAGGACTCCGCCTATAGTGCAGTTAAACCAGGGGTCGCCAACTAGTGGACTCCGGTCCGAATCCGGACCGCGAAGCCTTTTGACATAATGAAACAGTTAACGTTGCAATGCTCACTGTTGCTACGTTCAGACCCAGACGCGCGGTCAAGCATGCAGTGAAGAAGAGACTGATGGTGCGCTCACACCGGACGCGAATGACGCGACATGCACACCGCTTAATCCGCGCCGCAGAATGTCTATTTGCGTCTTTGCATTGACTTAAATCACTCGCGCAAAACGCTTCATTCGCGTCTGGTGTGTAGGCTACGCACCATCAGAGCAGAAAGCAGCGCTCAAGACAAGCACTTTTAGTTGAAGACCCCTGAGTTAAACCATGGCTTAATACGTTTCTCATTTCGGCGTCTCACGCCTGCCATCCACGTCTACTCTTTTAATGGCCCAAACAAGTGTGGGCAGCCGCAGCGTGCCTGATGTTTTGTTTCCGGTCTAGCTACATCCGGAGTGGTGTTGTAGTTTTTCTAACGTTACTAGTTGTTGCAACAGCATGTGAAAAAACTACAAAGTTTGTTAGACCAAAAAGAACGTTAATCTCGCGATAAAAAAATTGACGCCGTTAAAATAGGTTTGCGTTAACGCCGTTAATAACGCGTTTAACTGACAGCACTACTTAAGACCAATACAAAGAAAGGATTTTTAGAAATCTTGGTCAACCGAAAAGTATGAACGTGAAAAGTATGAGCGTGTACAGCACTCAATACTTAGTTGGGGCTCCTTTTGCCTGAATTACTGCAGCAATGCGGCGTGGCATGGAGTCGATCAGTCTGTGGCTCTGCTCAGGTGTTATGAGATTACACCAATTAAGAACAGGGATACCATGGTCCTTAAACCAGGTGCTGGTTGCTTTGGCACTGTGTGCAGGTGCCAAGTCCTGTTGGAAAATGAAATCTGCATCTCCATAAAGTTGGTCAGCAGCAGGAAGCATGAAGTGCTCTAAAACTTCCTGGTATACGGCTGCGTTGACCTTGGACCTCAGAAAACACAGTGGACCACCAGCAGATGACATGGCACCCCAAACCATCACTGACTGTGGAAACTTTACACTGGACCTCAAGCAACGTGGATTGTGTGCCTCTCCTCTCTTCCTCCAGACTCTGGGACCCTGATTTCAAAAGGAAATGTAAAATTTACTTTCATCAGAGAACATAACTTTGGACCACTCAGCAGCAGCAGCAGTCCAGTCCTTTTTGTCTTTAGCCCAGATGAGACGCTTCTGACGCTGTCTGTTGTTCAAGAGTGGCTTGACACAAGGAATGCGAAAGCTGAAACCCATGTCTTGCATACGTCTGTGCTTAGTGGTTCTTGAAGCTGCTGCAGTCCACTCTTTGTGAATCTCCCCCACATTTTTGAATGGGTTTTGTTTCACAATCCTCTCCATGGGTGCGGTTATCCCTATTGCTTGTACACTTTTTTCTACCACATATTTTCCTTCCCTTCGCCTCTCTATTAATGTGCTTGGACACAGAGCTCTGTGAACAGCCAGCCTCTTTTGCAATGACCTTTTGTGTCTTGCCCTCCTTGTGCAAGGTGTCAATGGTCGTCTTTTGGACAAGTGTCAAGTCAGCAGTCTTCCCCAAGATTGTGTAGCCTACAGAACTAGACTGAGAGACCATTTAAAGGCCTTTGCAGGTGTTTAGAGGTAATTAGCTGATTAGAGTGTGGCACCAGGTGTCTTCAATATTGAACCTTTTCACAATATTCTAATTTTCTGAGATACTGAATTTGGGATTGTCCTTAGTTGTCAGTTATAATCATCAAAATTAAAAGAAATAAACCTTTGAAATATATCAGTCTATGTGTAATGAATGAATATAATATACAAGTTTCACTTTTTGAATGGAATTAGTGAAATAAATCAACTTTTTGATTATATTCTAATTATATGATCAGCACCTGTACATGTACCTGTACATAATTCTGGCACAGAAATACACTAAAAATGGAGAAGAAGAGTTGTGGCTATGGTACAGCAATGGTAGGAAGTGAGGGAAAATCTCACAAAACAATAACAATAAATATACAGTATTTGCTACTTACCAGATGTGTTTTATTAACGCCTACATCTACCCCAACCCTAAATCTACCCTTACAATAATGCAAATACAGTAATTAAATGACGCAATGTTGATGTGCGCATGCCCAGTGTCCGTAATTGTATCCCTTCTAGTCTTTACCGAGCGGGACGTGGTGTGATGACATCACCGTTTCACAAAATATACAGATTGGCTGTACACACGAAAACGCAAGGGTGTCGGTTTCAGATTGATCCACTCTGACACCCGGTTTAAAAAAATATCGTTTTCATGCTCCCAAAACGACGGATCCGTGTGGACGAAACGCTGATACTGTACAAATTTTTCACGTATACAGCTAAACCCCTCCGTGTGGACGGGGCCTAAACCACATTAAACATTAACTTCACTGACGACACAGAACAGAGGAAACCAAGGACTTAGGCCACAGAGCTTTCCCTATCCAATCTTTTTTCCCCTCGTCTCAAGAAATATCTGCGCACACATGAAACCACTGAAACTGACTCAAAACGATGTAGTATACATGCCAGACCAGTGTGTGGCGCTGTAATTCACAAAATATACAGATTGGCTGTACACACCAAAACGCAAGGGTGTCGGTTTCAGAGTGATCCACTCTGGGACCCGGTTTAAAAAAAAATCAGTTTAAAGCTCCCAAAATGCCAGATCCGTGTGGACGAAATGCTGATACGGTACAACATTTTAACGTATACAGCTAAACGCGTCTCCATGTGGACGGGGCCTAATGCCGCATTCCAGGCAACCCGTAACCCGTGTTTTTCCAACCTTCTACCCGTGAAAGTGCACTGGAACGGCCGTCAAACCCGTGACTTCCCACCCGTGAACTCGTACTAGATAAATGTACTCCCAGTTACGAGCTCTGACGTTACATAGCCCACGAAACAACAATGGCAGCCCCTACAGATGCGGTGTTTATAAAACAAATATATAAATAACGTAAAATAGAAGGTATGACAGCTTCTCTTTCCGTATGCGCTGTTTTTTTCTCCTCCATTTACCTCAAATAAGCAAGGAGTAAGCACCTTTGGCGATAGAAATTATTGTAAATCTGAGCATAAGCCCCGTACGGTCCGCCATGCTTTGTTTACATCTAGCTACCACAATTCCTCGTGCTCAGGCAGTTTGGCGTGATTTTGCCACAAAGTTGTGAGTCATGGTTTGAAATTGTAACTTACTGGCTCAAAAACCTGCCTGGAACGCAGCTTTAAACACACAAGCAGTGTTCATGAACTGAACAGAAACAGGTGCGAAACTGATGGAAACTGATAGGAAGCACTGACAGACAAACCAAAACACCAGAACTAATCAGAACATAACCTTTCCATTTGTAATATTATGTTCCTTTAACTCATTCTTCACTTGGGTCATTTTGACACAAAACTATTGAGTGTTCATGGGAGTGGTCCAAGACCTTAGGACTTTTGTCACACTTTAACCATGAATACACAAACAATTGACTGGATCGAAGGAGTTAAAAGAAACAAATCCTTCCCTCATGGATCAATTTGACCCCCTTAAGAGTGAACGGAATGTTTCAGTATACATAGAAAAAACTACATAACACTCTAAATTAAAACTAAAAATTCTAAAACTTTAGCAAAAAATGATTTTATAATGTCTTCACGTGTATCTGAATGCATTCTGAAGGGATAAACTTGAGAAATGACTTTAGGACCCAGTGGAACAGCTCATTTGCTCCATATAGAGCTATAAGGCTAGCCTGGTCCTACCATTGACAAGCGTTTACTTCCTTGAAGGCGGGTACTCTGTTGAAGTTTAAATAAAACTATTGGATCTGCCATAACCAATCGCTAACGTTTGGTCGGACATATGTCATCTCAAACTAGCGCACGACATCAACGTCATCGTTTTCAGCCACTCCCTCTGTTCGCTGATTGGACCGGTTAAAATTTGACCGGAGAAAACCAGAGAATATACCGCAGTCCCAGACGGAGTACTGAAGGAAAATGAAAATTGAGCGGAAGTATGTAGGAGGGCGGAGCCAGGCTACTATAAGGCCATCTAGAGTCAAGAGTCATGAAATATCATCTTATATTATTATTTTTCCACAAGAGGTCAGCAGAGACACCCAGATTGACCCAATGTGAGATATTTTGAGCTGATCTGAGCTGGTTATGCACGTATTGGAGAATTATTACGAATGATACAGTGCACTTATTGTGTACTGTAACATGTGAGCAGGGATGAAGCAGAGTTGAGAATCCAAATGCAGCATGAACATTTATTAAACAGATAATCCAGGAGAGTATCCACAGAAGGCAGGCAGAACCAACGACAGGAACACACAATCAAGAACACCATTTATGTACATTAGGGTTTTATGTTCCATTTTATGTTGTTAAATTAATGTTTATTGCATTATTTTAGTGTCGTGTGTTTTGTGTTTCTGTGAATCACACTGCATCTTCTGTATAAATATTTACCTCAGCTTGGGGAAAAGAGTACAGGAATATGTTGTGAAATAACACAACTGCAATATTTTACCCTTTTCAAAGTCTTGTTGTGTTTGTGCTCTAATAGAGCAGGTTTTCCTGCTTGAATGTTAATTATTTCCCATATTTTTCATTATTTCTGCTCCTCTCTTCCCAGTCTGTCAGTAAAGCTCTGTTTAGTTCTGAAGCCCCTCCTTCTGAAGCACAATGTACTCTGATTGGTCGGCTGGAGCAGTGTGTTGTGATTGTTGTTTGGGAAATGTCCCGCCCCTTACCATAACTGCCAGTTTCAACCTTAGACTGTAAAAAAATATGGACGTAGTGTCCGTGACGTCACCCATAAGGTTCTGATGAGCAGTTTTGAGGCGCAAAGTATGGACGAGATGGCCGTTGCCATCTTGGCAGCGCATCATCGCACGTCACTCCCGGACAACAGAAAATGGGCAAAAAGGCGGGACGTGGGTGGCGCTGAAGTAACGTGATGACTAACAGACAGCAGATAAATGGCTATCCACCTGTCACTCGAAGTGGCCACGCCCTTAATTATGCAGAGCTTTAATGCTTTATTTAATGTAAACGAATGAGTTTTAAAAAATTCACCCACGTCACAGTTGTCATGAAGGGCAAAATGAGCCGTATAGACCAAAACCACAATTTGTACCAGACTGTAAACATTGTTTTAATCTGCTGTAAAGTTGGGCATTTATCATGGGGCTCAATGAGATTCTGCTCCCTTCTGGAGCCCTAGTGGCCAGTCGATGAATTGCAGTTTAAGTCACTTCCGTATTGGCTTCAAGAGAAACAGGGGGAGGTTGCCGCTTGGTTTCAACACACTTTAACCAAACCCGAGGTCTGTTTCTCACAGCAAATACCATTTTTGTAGCCTAGAAATCTAGACGCACCCTAGCGGCAGAATTTTATTTACCGCGAGTGTAGTCTAGCAACTCTCGGTAGACCTGAGAGCTGGAAAAACCAAACTCTGGTCAGGCCAATCACAGCGTGTGTAGAGTCGGTGAGCGGGCTTAACATAATGACGGCAGAGTTGTGGAGGTTCTGTGAGCTACTCGTAAACAAAGCTGACTAACAGCAGTCTTTTGAATTGGCTTTGGCCGCGACTCTGGAAGACTTGGAGTTAAGCTTTTCTTTGAGAAAAGAACAAAGTACGGCACTGAAGTCATTCTAAAGAAAAGAAGATTACGTTCGAAGTTTTGCCGACCGGATACGGCGAAAGTCTATCAACTAACGTTAGCTCGGCTTCACCTTCTTCTTTGCTCTGGTTGGTTGTGGCACTCATGGCACTAATTGCGTGCTGAGGGAATTTGAAAGACAACCGTTTATCCCGCCCCTCGGATTGAGCCCTGTCAATGGTGAGTTTCCAGACCCAACATCTTGCTTGTCAGGCTACCATTTTTGCAATATGTTGTGTTTAAAGATTGCTTGCAACGGTAAACCAATACATGTACAAACACAGGCACAGTGGCCCCATCAACAGGTGTAACAGTCACAAATTTCTGTGGAAGTCTCTGAACTTTAAAAAAAAATATATATATATATATACATATATATATATATATATATGTATATATATATATATATATATGTATATGTAGCCTATGCCCATGTGTGTGTGTGTGTGTGTATGCATGTATTAATCTCGCATGCTCTTTCGGTCACAACACAGCGAGCAGGCAAAGCACACGGCACACAAACTATATGTATATAGCCGATTGAGTTTTTCTTAGTTACAAAACCGAACCCGAGGCTGTTCATTAAACATTAGCCCGAACCCGATCCGAGACCCTCAAGTTTTTCGGGACCCGTCGGGCTCGGGTCGGGTAGCAGACCTCTACACACTACTAAACTAACTCAACCAGGCCCCGCCCCTTTATTCTGTGTATTAATTATTATAATGAGGAATATTGTGACGTGTTGGTTCCCGGAAGAAAACTCAAAACTAATGGAGGCGTTTCAGGAGTTCAGAAACACTGACACTGATATAGAGAAGAACTGGAACTTTGCAGAGATTTTTCATGCTCAAACTGCATCATTACACACTAAATGTATTTATTAGTTTATTTGACAGGGACAATACAGAAAAAACATTGCTACAATTTCAAGCAGCCGATGCTCCACATATAGGTTTCTAGCCAAAAGCTAATTTGCAGCCCCAGTACCTGTTTAGGCTTTTTTAACATAACAATAAAACATTCACACACGCAAATAAATTATATATTTAAAAAATAAATAAATCAAATCATAATAAAAAAGCTAAGACTGTGTATGAAAAAGAAAGAAAGATGAACATGGAGAAAAGCAGAATATGACCCCTTTAAAAGGTTACTATGTTGAATAGCTTCAGTGAGTAAACACGATGAGGAAGTCAAGTTCCTTTATGAAATGATATTTAAAGTCAAATGAGTTTGAGCTGTCTATCTCTTTTATAATCTGTGTGTGTGGCTGTACCAGATCGAACTGAATCTTTCCGATTGTTATTACGAGCTGTCGGTGTGTGTCAATACAACACTGGCTGCATGTGTTGTGTGTGTGTGTGTGTGTGTGTGTGTGTGTTTCACATGGACTTAAGTGCACTAGAGTTGATTTGGGCCACAAAGTGTGCTGTAGGGACTCTAGGGAGCTACAAAACCGTGTGTGTGTGTGTGTGTGTGTGTGTGTGTGTGTGTGTGTGTGTGTGAGCAGTGTAACTAAAAGCCCTGTAGAGAATCAGGGAAATGTAATTTCCCTCTGGTGGGTCGATCGGCCCCTGGAGCGCAGCCAGAGAGAGAGAGAGAGAGAGAGGAGGAGAGTGTCTTGTCATTACGATTGCACCGTCAGCAGAGGAATACTGATGGGAAGCATGAATGAAAGGGAGGAATAAAAATAGACAGAGGAATGGAGTGAAGAGATCTATTTAAAGAGATTCAGAGAGATCCTTAAAACTGCGGGACACTTTTGGTACTTCCCCCCCCCATCACATATTTTAGTAATCATCATAAATAAGGCATCATTCTTATTTATGTCTTATTTAACACTGAAAATTCATCCTGTGACAATTTTGAAATGGGATATTGCGTTACCATGGAAACTGTAATTTTACCCTTTTAGCTGGCTCCTCCTAAAATCATGTTACAAATTTGACAAAATGTCATAATCTAATATATTTCTAATCTTGACCAAACGCTTATCGTTGGAAAGGTCAGAGACTCAGGGTTATGTGATATTGTGACAGAAATGTATTGATTTGTGACAAGAGAATGCATCAAACGGTGGCTATTTTTGGTAAAGCGTCTAAAATAAATCTCACAAGAACCTCTATTTTTGACATCAGCTTCAAATTTGTAACACAAATTGGTTAGACATAGGACTTTGATTTTATAGCAATTTAAGGAGCCAAATTATTTAGTAAAATACGTTTTGTATAAAATATAATAAAACATTTAGTTCAGAACATTTGCTTTCAGTAAACTTAAACTTCTTTAGTTTAAGTAAACTTTAGGAAACTTATTTAGACTTAAATTTGTGCTTTCACCTTTTATACAATAATAAAAGTCATAAAATAAGTATAATAATACAATAACAGACAGTTTTTCCTCTTATTGACAGGTAGACAATAATTTGTTGTACTCCAGAAGCACAAATCTTCTGGAGTACCTCAAGGTTCGGTCCTGGGCACTCTTATTTTCCCTATCTATATGTTACCACATGGACAATTAATCAGGTACTATGGTTACATTTCCTCTGTTATGCTGATGACATACAGATTTAATTTTGCACTCTTCCCACCTCCTGTGTTAACTTGCATCTAGGAACTTAAGCTTTGGCTTAAGGCAAATCATCTCAAGCCCTGTTTCCACCGAAATTACCCAGGACAATTTGTCCCAGGAACTCTTTTCCCTCAGACCTACTGCTGTCTGCGTTTCCATAGCGGTCTAAAGGACAGTGAAGATCAGTCCAGTGACGTAGGACTGCACGCGACTTTCCAAAGCCCACTGGATTTCGTCCTCCGCAAATAAACTTAATAAAGCCTGAAGCTCGTTGTCTGTCCATCGGTCGTATTTTTTAAACTCCATTGTTGATTTGAATAGCAAACAACTCTTACTGCACGCACCACGCCCACAAGAGACTTTTAAAAATAGTGGTTGAAATAAAATGCTGTGTGAACAATCAGCATGTTCAGCAAGTCCCACCCCCGAAAGTTCCTGAACTTTGTAAAAGTACTACCTCGCGAGCAGGGATGTTTTGAGGGGGAAATATTTACTCAGAATTTTATTTAAACCTCGGTTCCTGCGGTCGAAACACACAGAGTACCACCCCAAAGTCCCTAGTTCCTGGGTAAAGTTCCTGTGGTGGAAACGCGGCTTTATATTTAACTCAGATCCTCTATTAGTCAGCAGGAAGCTGAAGCTGTTATACATGCCTTTATCACATCTCACCTTGATTACTGTAACTCACTTTACAATACACCAATCAGGCATAACATTATGACCACCTTCCTAATATTGTGCTGGTCCCCCTTTTTCTGCCGAAACAGCCCTGACCCGTCGAGGCATGGACTCCACTAGACCCCTGAAGGTGTGCTGTGGTATCTGACACCAAGATGTTAGCAGAAGATCCTTTAAGTCCTGTAAGTTGCAAGGTGGGGCCTCCATGGATCGGACTTGTTTGTTCAGCACATCACACAGATGCTCGATTGGATTGAGATCTGGGGAATTTTGGAGGCCAAGTCAACACCTCAAACTCGTTGTTGTGCTCCTCAAACCATTCCTGAACCATTTTTGCTTTGTGGCAGACGCATCATCTGCTGAAACAGCCACAGCCACCAGGGAATACCGTTTCCATGAAAGGGTGTACATGGTCTGCAACAATGCTTAGGTAGGTGGTATGTGTCAAAGTAACATCCACATGGATGGCAAGACCCAAGGTTTCCCAGCAGAAGATTTCCCAAAGCATCACTGCCTCCGCCGGCTTGCCTTCTTCCCATAGTGCATCCTGGTGCCATGTGTTCCCCAATTTGAGCTACAGTAGCTCGTCTGTTTGATCGGACCACACGGGCCAGCCTTCGCTCCCCACGTGCATCAATGAGCCTTGGCCGCCCATGACCCTGTCGCCGGTTCTCCACTGTTCCTTCCTTGGAGCTCTTTTGATAGAGACTGACCACTGCAGACCAGGAACACCCCACAAGAGCTGCAGTTTTGGAGATGGAGTTTGGAGTTTTGGCCCTTGTCAAACTCGCTCAAATCCTTACGCTTGTCCATTTTTCCTGCTTCTAACACATCAACTTTGAGGACAAAATGTTCACTTGCTGCCTAATATATCCCACCCACTAACAGATGCTGTGATGAAGAGATAATCAGTGTTATTCTCTTCACCTGTCATAATGTTATGCCTGATCAGTTCAAAGCCTTTATAACCTTGGTCTTCATATTTATCTGATTTACTTCAACCTTATGCCCCTGTTCGTTCCTTATGATCTTCTAGCACAGAAATTGTTAGTGACTCCTAACTTTAGTTTGGTCACTATGGGTGCTAGGTTTTTTTAATTTTTTTATGCTCTTCCTCCAGACATCCATGCATATTCCGTTTTTTTCTATTTTCTGCCCTGTTATAAATAGAGATGCTTTTTCTCAGGAAATTTGAGGCAAACGGAGAATCACATTATAACAAATGCTATGAACCTTAGAAGAAATACATACACACATGACTTTTGACGAGTGAAAGTAATTCAGAGCTTCAGTGCAGTAATTGAGTCCTCAGTCATTTAGAAGTGCCACAGTCATCACTCTCTCTCTCTCATTACTATTATTATTATTATTCATACTATTTTGACACCAGACATTCTTCAGTCAAATGATGACCGTCAATAAAGCTCTAGAGAAATCATGCATTCGTGCCAAGAAACCCATTCATTCATAAGTTCAGTGCGCTCAGTAAGGGCTTTGCATTTAATTAAAAAACAAGGTCATTCGCTCACCCTTTGCTTCCCATTTGAACATGTGCACTGTTAGTCAATTCTTGTGCTGAGAATTTTGCTTCATCCCAAATCTCAAAGGACATTTGAAATGGTTCACCAAAACTGTGTATTCAGATTTGGCTGATTTCAAATCCCACACTTCCAGTTCCAGATGTGAGCTTACGATAAGTCTTTGCATCATTAAAGAGGGCATATTATGCTCTTTCAAACTCTTAGGGCCATCATACAACCCGACGCAGTTCTCATTTTCACGTCCAGCGCTATTGTTTGAATAGCAAATGTTCGCCCATGGGTGTGCTGGTATGAAAACCAGGTGTGTTCAGGTGCATTGTTGGGGTGTTGCTATTTTGAGGACCTGAAAACGACTGCACTATTGACCAACACAAACCTGCTCTAAAGTCAATAGTGCAGTATTTTTTGTGTTATTTAAAGGGTGTGTTAGTAATATGAGCCGATAGGCGGTGCGCAACACGCGTTAAACAGTTGAGTTTTACCGTTTTCGAATCCATTCAGCCGATCTCTGAATCTGGTGGTAGCACTTTTAGCATAGCTTAGCATAGATCATTGAATCTGATTAGACCGTTAGCATCTCACTCAAAAATGACTAAAGACTTTCAATATTTTTCCTATTTAAAGCTTGACTCTTCTGTAGTTATTACATCGTGTACTAAGGCCGACGGAAAATGAAAAGTAGCGATTTTTCTAGACTGATATGGCTAGGAACTATACTCTCATTCCTGCGTAATAATCAAGGAACTTTGCTGCCGTACCATGGGTGCAGCGGTGCAATGATATTACGCAGCGCCTGAAAATAGGCCAACTTCCGTCAACATACTCAACGTGACAACCTGCTTCCACAGAGAGCGTGCTGGGGACTATTTTCAGGCTAATCTGATTCAATGATCTATGCTAAGCTATGCTAAAAGTGCTACCGCCAGACCCGGAGATCGGCTGAATGGAATCAAAAACGGTAAAATTCAACCTTTTTAACTCTCGGGGAGTTGGAAAATGAGCCTATTTAAAAAAAAAAGTGGAGTGTTCCTTTAATCAATTATGGAAATACACACATGTATTTAATCGGACGCGTCAGGTTGAGGGGGTCTATATTCCGGCATGTAAATAGAGAATCCGCCATGATGTGAGCACAACTGGCTTTTAAAGGGAATGGGAGATGAGACTCAGATTGGTTTATTGCACGTTACGCCCAAAACACGCCCAGGACTCATTAAGAGACTAGAGACAACCCTTTTGGACCTTGTGCCGGGCACGCCAACCATTTTTCCTGTCGTTTAACCAGCAAAAGTGGATTTGGACCTGCCCTAAGTGCACCTGCGTTTTAGACCATGTGCTTAATAATAGGGCTCTTGATGTTGTGTTTGTGCTCTACTAGAGCAGGTTTTCCTGCTTGAATGTTGATCATTTCCTCATATTCTCCATTGTTGCGGCTCCTCTCTTCCCAGTCTGTCAGTAACGCTCTGTTTAGTTCCTGTCTCTATGAAGCCCGTCCTTCTAAAAAGCACAATGTGCTCTGATTGGTCGGCTGGAGCAGTGTGTTGTGATTGGTGTTTGGGAAGTGTCCCGCCCCTAACCATAACCGGCAGTTTCAACACACTACTAACTAACTCAACCAGGCCCCGCCCCTTTATTCTGCATATGAATGATTTAAATGAGGAATATTGTGACGTGTTGGCTCAGTAGTTGCTAGGATTAAGATGTACAAACATTATTCTCTCGCCAGGCTTCTCCCAGTCTGGGTCTGTCGCCCGCCCCTCTAAACATGAACCATTATGCCAATAAGAAGAGCGCAGCGGAGAGCATGCTGGACGTGGCCCTGCTGATGGCGAACGCGTCGCAGCTGAAGGCCGTGCTGGAGCATGGGCCCGAATCCAGCCTGTACACATCCCTCATCACGCTCATCAGCCTGTCGCTCTGTCTGCAAGTGTTAGTGGGGATCCTGCTCATCTTCATAGGTGAATGAGAACACACACAAACCTGCCTGACTAGGGCTCAACAGGGATAAACATTTTATCTTATTGTCCTCTGAACCTCTAGATATCAGAGGCCACAGTACAGTACAAACACAAATGCAATAGCATGTCATAAAGCAAGATGACAACATAAGTTATAACCGTAATTAAACTAAACTATCCCTGTTCTCTCTTCATGCAGCAGATATTCTCTGGCTCTGTGCATCTCACAACAGTTCCCACACCAGCCATTTATAGATTATCATGACAGAAAATGCTAATCTATGACTTGAAGATCGTTAACTCATAATTTCATCAACTAACCATTCAGAAACATCCGGTCTCATTCTAGATGTTGTCACTTCTTCTTGAGCCTCTCCATCATTGTCCGACTCTGGTTTGAACATAAAAGGCTGAACAGTTTTGGACATTTTCAGTGTGAGTCTGCGTGAGGTAATCAGAACTGCTAACATGAGCTTGTGAAGTCCCGCCATCTTCCTGAAAGGGGGCGGGGAGCAGCAGCAGCTCATTTGCATTTAAAGGGACTCACACAAAACAACGCGTTTTTGCTGACCGTCAAAAAGTGACTATTTTAACATGCTATAAAAAAAATTATCTGTGGGGTATTTTGAGCTACAGCTTCACATACACACTCTGGGGACATCAGAGACTTATTTTACATTTTGTAAAAAGGGGCATTATAGGACCACTTTAATATTTTAATGTTATTATTTTAATGTTCCCTGTCAGCTGGGGAGGGGTTCATTTGAGTTAATGGGGATTTTTACATACTGTACCTGCCAATGACAATCAGACCAGTTTCATCTTCTATCCAAATAAGATGAGCACCATCTCAATCTCTGCACAAAGATTGTTATGTCTTATGTTAGTATATGTGGTGAAATCACACCGCTGAGACCTGCTGATATTGAAGCTCAGCTCTGCTTCAGGAACGCTCTGTGAAACTGAATTTGAATTTGGGATTAAAGAGCAACACATAACAATGGCATAACAATACACTCTCCCCTGCTCTCTCTTTCTCTCTCTCTCTCTCTCTCTCTCTCTCTCTCTCTCTCTCTCTCGTTCTGTGTGACCCACATATCAGCAGATCCTTTCTGTCTCTGTCTTTCCTTTCTGGGTCCAGAGCTTCCATTCTGAACCCGCTGACCTCATGCGTCTCTCTGTCTCTGTCTCTCTCTCTCTCTCTCTCTCTCTCTCTCTGAACCAGTTGAGCATGATGTGAACACCTTTCATTTTGCATTCGAGCAGAAGTCTTTCCATCTCACACACACACACACACACACACACACACACACACACACACACACACACACACACACACACACACACACACACACACACACACACACACACACACACACACACACACACACACACACACACACACACACACACACAGATACACTCACTCACTCACTCACTCACTCACACACACACACACACACACACACACACACACACACACACACTCACTCACTCACACAGACACACACACACACACACACACACACACACACATATTCACACACGCACACACACTCACAGACACACACACACACACTCACTCTCACACAGACACACACACACACACACACACACACACACACACCCACACACTCACTCACTCACACAGACACACTCACGTACTCACAGACACACAAACTCACTTACTCACACAGACACACACACACACAAACAAACACACAGACACACACTGTCACTCACACAGACATACACACGCTCTCACACACGCACACAGACACACACTCACTCACACAGACACACACACATTCACACACTCACTCACAGACACACATACACACACACACACACACACACACACACACAGTGAATATGGATATTAATCCATCTCTCATCAACAGAGAGCGCGCTGTTCATTCTGTCTGACTGCAGCTGATCTGTGATGAGCAGGCCGCTCTAGTCTGGGTCATAACGGATGTCTCGTCAGAAACAACTTCCAGTCAGTAATCACGAATCTGGCTAACATGAAGCTCATCAGAAGAGTCATTCGGAAGTGCTTTGCTGTCTAGGAAACTGTCAGCTTACACCGATTTGTTCTGACAGTCATTATTCAGTTTCTAAATTGAAATCATGCTAGCAAACATGTGAATTCAGGCTAAAAGCATGCTAAAACAAGCTAGCAACATGTTAAATTATGCTAGCAGCATGTTACAGTTTTTTACAGACGCTAGGACACATTTATCAATACTTAGGTCACTTTGGCAAAACTCTTCACACAGTTCTCCTAACTAACTTTCAGCTTGGCAAAGCAGTTCATTTCACATTCAAAATGCACTACAACTACCAAAACACTTTATTCAGGTCTCAAATCGACTCATTCTTCCAGAACACAAAGGTTGACAGCCGACAAACACACTTTGTCACCCACAAAACAATGACCTAAAAAACACTAACAACATGTAGCATTATACAATGTTTTCTTGTGTAAAACAAGGACAGATCTCAGTTTATAATTCACTGCAGTATATGTTACTGGAATGAATCAGACATGATGCAGAATTTGTCAATATTTTATGTTGTTTATTTATTTAAAATTTTTTTGCACTGAGTAATTCCAAATTACAAGAATTTGTATACTCACCATCCACAATGAGAATCAGCTGTGGCTGGTCCAATTGTTTTTATAGCATTTAATTTTAAGATTTAAAATATATTTCATTAAAATATTACTGTAGGAATGTAGCAAATTGCTGTCTTATTCAGTTTTGTATTATGTTATTGTTTTGAACATAAGTTTATATTATGGCCTGTATGTACAAAGAGTTTTGGCAGAGTTGTTGTGTCTGAGTGAGAAAAGAATTCATGAAATTTGAGAGATGTTTTCATTGAGTGCATTTTGTGCCAAAGCAATGATAATTGACCCTCAGTTTAGCCCACATAGACTTCTGTTGTGCTCATTGTGTGAAGAGTTTTACAAAAGTGACCTAAGTATTGAGAAATGTGTCCTAGCGTCTGTAAAAAACTGTAATTCATGCTAACAAAATTCTAAATCATGCTAACAGTGTGCTAAAACATGCTAGCACTGTTAAAACAGGCTAATTCATGCTAGCAACGTGTTATCAAATTGTTAAATAATGCTAACAACGTTAAAACGTGTTAACATCATGTTAGCAATGTGTTAATCATGTTAACGTACTAAAACATGTTAACATTTTCAAAAGTGCTAGCAACATATTAATAATGCTAGCCATGTTAAACATGCTAACAATATGTAAAACATACTAGCAAATGCTAATCATGCTAACAACATGTAAGCAACTTTAATAATGCGAGCAACATTATAAAACAATGGTAACAAGCATGTTTTAAAACATGCTAGCAAAATGTTAATCATGCTAACAACATAGTAAAACGTTATCATGCTAGCAAACATGTTAACAGAGTGTTAAATGATTGTAAATGTTAAAAAAAGCTAGCAATATGCTTAATCGTGTTAACATGTTAAAAAATGCCAACAACATGATACAAAATGCTAACATGTTAAATCATGCTAGCAACATGCTAATCATGCTAACAACATGCTAATAATGCATACAATGTTAAACATGCTAACAATGTGTTAAATCATGCTAGTGTGACGGATGTTAATATGAGTGAATATTCATTGAGAATTCATGTATTTCACCAATAATCCTTCCTGTCAATTTTAGTTTATTTACTTTATATAACGGTGTCCAAGGAAAGGCTATAATTTGGTTTTTGACATCATTAGTATTCATTTGGTTAAAGAGTTTTGCGATTTTTTTTTTTTGTTGACGTCGTGACGTCATTGCCGCTCACCTCGTGCTGCGTCCTCAGTTTGCTTTGAGCGCGCTGAGGAGAGGTAAGCAATTAGAGGTGCTTTTCTTATATAAGAGTATAAAAGTTATCCTAAATGTGATTAAGTTTATAATATGCTGTAATATTATTGTTAAGACTGTTATAAGTGTTGTAGGAAGTGTTTTATGAATGAATGGATGGATAGGATTTGATAGTTTTATTACTGAGAACAGCAATTTGAGTGTGTGTGTGTGCGTAAATAGAACGTGGTGATTGAGTATGTGTGCACGTCAATAGAACGCAGTGAATTTTACTGATTCATTTACTGGTATTTGATTTGTGCAGGTGATTGAATCACAGAGTGAACACATTGTTGCTGTATTTTGTTTAATCCATCCAGGTATGTTTTATTTCTGTTAAATGTCCTAATGTTTTCATTTTGTATCAGTTTGTTTCTTTACTAATTTGTGATTGACTTAAAAATAGCTGCAGGAGAATGTAATGTATGTTTGGTGTAAATGCTTGTGACAATTAATTTTGCCATTGTATGTAACATGTTTCACACACAGTAATTTTGATGTCATTATCATTGTGATGTGTGCTCAGTTTGCTTTGAGCGCGCCGAGGAGAGGTGATTGAATCACAGAGTGAACACATTGTTGCTGTATTTTGTTTAATCCATCCAGACTCCTTTGAGCATGCTGAGGAGAGTACCATCTACTTCCTCAATGAAAATAAATTCTCCATGAGCAGCAGTTCCAGTGTCCGGTGTCTTCTCTGAATAAACCAACACAACGCAGATCATAACAGTGGGCAGATTTAGGCCGGTTACAGTGGTGCCGTGACCCGGATGAAGATCAGTTCGTCTTCCAGGATTTTCATCCAAGGACCAATGCCGTTTGGTCGCCGGTGGATGCTGCACTTCACTCAAGGTTTCAATCAATAGTAACACAAATAGGTGAACTTTGCTGACCAGGACATTTCACTTCATACTTGGTGCCACCAGTTTTTATTTTTTCCCTTTGGTATCTTTTAATAACTTTCTTATCTTTATTTTTTTTTACATTTGAGATTTTCATTATTCATTGTTTGGTGAAATTATTTGTTAATGAGGAACAATGGCGCAGGGTTTCAATGCAGACAATTTTAATGCTGAAGGGGACATGTCAGATTTAAATTTTGGGAGAGGTCGACTTTTCAGTGACCGTACATTCACACCTGTCCCAGGGAGGGGTAAGGTAGAACGAATATCACCTGAACTTTGTTCCACTCGAGTAACTGAACAAACACCTAGTCATTTACGAGGTAATCCATTATCATTCTGTCCAGACATAAGTGATCCAGCATGGTCTAACCTTATAACACACATTGCTCAGGAAGTAGGAACTAGTATAATTTCTGCTCAAAGTGGGGTAGCGTATGGGGAAAGAGCATCAACCAATGCACAGACTAGAAGTTTAGGTGCAGCTCAGTCATTCTCAGAGACACCCTCACTTAATTTGACAGGAGTTAAACTAGTCATGCAGTCTGAAGCAAAAGAGCCCCCTGTTTTCCGAGGGGATGGAACAGATAAGTTCAGTGTGCATGAGTGGGAGGATTTAATGGACACTTACCTGCGTAAAAGAGGCATACCAGTGCTGGAGCACCATCATGAAATCCTTTCAAGGCTGATGGGTAAAGCAAAAGACATTGTTAGAATTACCCTTCGCAGTAACACTTCCCTAAGACCCTCTGAGAACCCCAAAGTGATATTTGATATCCTAAAACAGCATTTCAGCGAGGTCAGATATTCTTACATGCCTTTAGCTGATTTCTATGGCACAGTGCCTGTTGCCGGAGAAAACCCAATTGAATACTGGGTCCGTTTAAATAAGGCTGTGGATGTTGCAGAGGAGGCTCTAGCTAGGCTTGGGCGACAGATGGATAATCCATGCCAGGAGGCAGCCATGATGTTTGTCAAACACTGCCCGGACCCAACTCTGTCAGCCATTTTCCGCTTGAAAGCACCAGATAAGTGGACCGCAAGTGAGGTACAAGAGCATCTCGACAGGTATCAGACCGAGCAAAAAGAACAGTTGGCAGTCAAATCCAAGCGCAACTTTGTTGTGAGAAATGTTACAACTCATGCCCAGTTACCTATGGAGGGTGGGGTCGTCACCAGTGTCCTTCCTGTTCTGTCATCTGATAATGTTAATGAAAGCACCCAATCTCATCCACAGAATGATGATAACTGCATGAAGACGCTCATCGGTTTACTTGATCGTGCTCTTTCCCAGAATAGTCAAGTAGAGATGAGGCGCACTCGGCCGAACCAATCCCTTGTGAGAGCATGCAAGGTATGCCATTCACTTGAGCATTCAACCTTAGCACATTGTCGACAACAACGACTTTGTCTTGCCTGTTTCCAGCCTGGTCACATAAAGAAAGATTGTGCTAATGTCCAACCCCGTGATCGCAATCAGTTTGCCCAGCCACCTCAAGGTTCACCAACTTTAAATTAGTCAGCCCACACCAGGAGAGGGGACGTGTGGGTAGAGTTGAGCAAACCCTCGAAAATGTTGATCTCATGCAATTTTACGAAAGTGCCTGTGCACAAGCTCCTGTTGAAGTCAAAGTGATTGCTCAGAATATGCAAACCCTTGAAGTTTTTGATGAATTGTTTTATGCACCCATCTGTGTCAATGACAAATTCCAGATGATGGGAATGTTGGACTCAGGATCCATGGCATGCACTTTCAGTGAAGCAGTAGAGAGCAGAATGCTGGATGAGGATGTGTTGCCAAAGCCCACACCATTGTTGCAGGAAATAATGTTAATAGGCTGTGGAGGTAAAGCAACTAAGCCAAAATGCATGTATGAAGTTGAGCTGAAAGTGTATGGCGAGAGATGTTTAGTTCCTGTTCTAGTTGTGCCAGGACAAAGAGACGACTTAATCATTGGCACCAACTTGATTAAAGGTCCCGTTCTTCGTGTTTTTTTGAAGCTTTGATTGTGTTTACAGTGTGCAATATAACATGTGTTCATGTTTCGCGTGTAAAAAAAACTGTATTTTAAACACAATTTACTTATCTGTACACCGCTGTTTTCACTGTCCTACAAACGACTGAAGACTTCCTTTATTCTATGAAGTCCCTCCTTCAGAAACACGTAACGAGTTCTGATTGTGTCAGCGGTTCCCGTGTTGCGATTTGACAGCAGCTTAGCGAACGTAGCACGGTCCTGTGTTGTGATTCGACAGCAGCTTAGCGCACGTGGAAAGGTCACGCCTCTTAACGGGAGATATATACGCGCTTAATAATCTCTACAGCGTCCCTGGGAAAGCCAAACAAATGTGATTTGACTCCGGGATGAAAATAACAGCGTCTCGACGACATGGCGACAAACACACTGAAACGCAGCACTTCCTTTTCTCCACGCGACGTCCTCTTCTTCTCCACGTGGGACAGCAACAAGACCACGCCCCCTTTTTTCGCGTTTTCTTGTGGGCGGAGGTTAGTCTGTTCTACTGCTCTACTGACGTAATTAAAGCAGGAAATACCAGGATGTAGTTCTAACCAGCCGTTCGCTGTAGGCTTTGAAAGGGAACTTCTGTTAAATAAAATATCTCGCTTGGCATTGAACTTTGAGCTTTATCATTTTACAGGTATTATTTATGCTCTAGCAGCAACATTACACACTAACTAAAGTTTGAACAATGGGATCACGAAGAACAGGACCTTTAAGTTCCTTATGCACAGGATGAAGATCTGTGATGATTACTGGAGGATTGTGTCTAACGGTGTCTCAGAGCCATCTTCATCGTGTGAACAATTCCTGGATGTCATGGCAAATACTTGCCGCTGGCGAGGTGGTCATCCACCTGACAAGGTTGGGACTGTAAAGCTTCAGCAGTCAGTTACACTTATGGCCAAAAAAGAGCACCTTGTTTGGGGAAGGCTACCGAGTAATACTGCTATGTCACCAGGGAGTACTGTAATTGTGGAGGCCACTTCTTCCAGATCCATGCCACGGGACATCATCATTGGCCGAGTTGTTACACCATTGTGGGGAGATCGTTGGGTTCCCCTAAAAGTTACCAACCTTTCAGACAAACCAGTCACCCTAAAAAGAAATCGTAAGCTTGCGGATGTGTTCCCATGCCTAGCTTTGGAAGATTTCGAGCTGTTGCAAGGTTTCAGTCAAGTTCAGATGCCCACGTCCGGGAATTCTTGTCAACTTGCACCGCGCACAGCTGATCTTAAACAAAGACTAAAGGCCATAGGCCTCAGTGACATCGACATTGACACATGCTCTGTCAGAGATGCAGCAAGAGAAAAGCTTGTTCAGCTGCTTGAGAATTACCATGATGTATTTTCTAAGCATTCTCTGGATTGTGGGGAGGTCAGTGGTTTTGTCCATCGCATTCGCTTGACAGACGAGCGTCCATTCCGACTGCCATACCGACGAGTACCACCTGGTCACTATCAAAAATTACGGCAAGTTCTCTCAGAAATGGAAGAACAAGGCATAATTCGAAAATCAGTGAGCGAGTATGCTTCGCCCTTGGTTCTAGTTTGGAAGAAAGATGGCGGCTTGAGGATTTGTACGGACTTTAGATGGCTGAACGCCAGAACTATGAAGGACGCACATCCGCTCCCACATCAGTCTGACTGTCTAGTTGCCTTGGGTGGAAACACTCTCTTCAGTACTATGGACTTAACATCCGGATTTTATAACATCCCCATGGCTGAAGAAGATAAAAAATACACAGCGTTTACTACTCCAGTAGGACTCCATGAGTACAACAGGATGCCTCAAGGGTTGTGCAATAGCCCAGCATCGTTTATGCGCATGATGTTGAGCATCTTTGGAGACCTGAATTTTAGTAGTCTGCTGTGTTACTTAGACGACCTACTGGTGTTTGCTCCTGATGAAAATGCAGCCCTGGAGCGGTTAGAGGTAGTATTCCAACGATTGAGGAGCCACAATCTAAAGTTAAGTCCAAAAAAAAATGTCATCTGATGCGAGCATCCGTTAAGTTCTTAGGCCACATCATTGATGGAAATGGTGTTTCTGTGGATCCTTCAAAGGTTGAGGCCATAGTCAAGCTGTCAAAAACTGATCTCATGGAAGAAGATGGGTGTACTCCATCTGTGAGGAGAATTAAGTCTGTTTTGGGAATGATCCTCTATTACCAGCACTTTATCCCAAATTGCTCCTCCATAGCCAAACCGCTCTTCTCCCTAACAGCTGGACAGAGAAAGAGGACAAAGGTCAAAACTGAAGCTAAGGCAGGCACATACAGAAAGCTCAAGCCAACTGACTGGACCTCCGAGTGTGATGATGCTCTTTCTAATCTGAAAGAAAGCCTACTGCACAGTGTGGTCTTAGCACATCCCGACTTCTCTCTTCCATTAATCTTGTCAATCGATGCTTCTCTGGATGGACTCGGGGCTGTGTTATCACAAATACCAGCAGGCGAGGAGAAAGCTCGTCCTATTGCGTTCGCAAGCAAGTCCCTAAGTAACTCTCAGAGGAGATATCCGGCACACAAACTCGAGTTTTTAGCCTTAAAGTGGAGCGTGTGTGAGAAATTCAGTCATTGGCTAAAGGGCCACACGTTCACTGTATGGACGGACAATAATCCGCTCACTTATATTCTAACCAAGGCTAAGCTCGATGCTTGTGAACAGCGCTGGGTGTCTAAGCTAGCTGCTTACACCTTCGACCTCAAACATATTGCTGGAAAGAAAAACACTGTGGCTGATGCTTTGAGCCGAGATCCTTTCGCAAAAACAATTAGTCACAGGCTCATCACAGAGCGGTATGGCGGCTTACTCTCTGAAGCTGCAGGTGTAACTGAAGATGGAATTCAAGATACTTTCCGTTTGCAAGTGAACAGTCTTCATGCGTTGCCTCAGCCAAATTTTGCAGTGTCATGTGATCACACAGCAGTCGGAACACAATTGAACCTCCATAATCAGTGGGAGACTGTAACTGAGCTGAGGGCTATTCAGGCAATTCAGGCCATCCAGAATGCAGTACCTCTTGAGTATGACACAATCTCAGCAATCCCCCTTGAGGAGATTCAGCATGGCCAAGAGTCAGATCCTGTGATCTCCAAAATTATGCCATATCTGAGTCAGAAGAAGCGACCATCAAGGCGAGAGAGGGCTGGAATGGATGCCAGGACTCTAGTTCTTCTTAAGCAATGGGATCGGCTGAAGATTCAAGATGGAGTAGTCTACCGTGTCTCAAAAGATCCTTTAAGCAAGTACAAGAGGTTTCAACTGGTGCTTCCTTCTAGTCTTAAGAGTAAAGCCTTAAATGGTGTACACGATCACGCTGGACATCAGGGACAGTCAAGAACTCTCCAGCTAGCTCGACAACGCTTTTTCTGGCCTAGAATGGAGCGTGACATAAGGGACTATGTCAAGTGTTGTCAGAGATGTATATTGGCCAAAACACCAGAGCCATCTGCACGAGCCCCACTTGAGAGCATTAGAACTTCTGCCCCAATGGAGTTAGTGTGTTTGGATTTTTGGAGTGCTGAGGACAGCAAGCAGCGTTCTGTAGACGTATTAGTTGTGACTGATCACTTCACAAAGTTGGCCCATGCCTTTCCGTGTGTAAACCAGAAAGCAAAACAAATTGCGAAGAAGCTATGGGATCACATCTTCTGTGTTTATGGTTTCCCGACACGCATTCACACGGATCAAGGGACCAACTTTGAAAGTAACATCATAGCAGAGCTGCTCAAGCTGGCAGGTGTTGAGAAATCCCACACTACATCATATCACCCGATGGGAAACGGTGGGACCGAGAGGTTTAATCGGACCCTGGGCAGTATGCTTCGTTCTCTGCCTCTCAAGGAGAAGCACAAGTGGCCCGAGCAGATACAGACTCTGACATTCGCATATAATGCCACAGTACATGAGACCACTAGTTATGCCCCATTCCAGCTAATGTTTGGTCGCATCCCAAAGCTACCTGTTGATGTCATGTTTGGGCAGGTGTTGCATGACTCTGTGATTGTTGACCATGGCAACTATGTGAAAACCCTAATGTCTTACCTGCATGAGGTGGTTCGAATTGCTCAGAAACACACTGAAAAAGAACAGAAGAAGCAGGCCAAGGGTTACAATCGGAAGGTCAAGGGCACAAGTTTGAACATCGGAGACAGAGTGCTCCTTGCAAACAAGAGTGAAAGAGGAAAGAGGAAGCTTGCCGATAAGTGGGACCCAACCGTCTATACTGTAAAGGATCGGAACCTTCAAACAAACATATACAAACTGATTGACGAGGCAGGCAAATCTAAAGTTGTGCATCGAAATTTGATTCTTGACATCAGCTTCCTACCCGTTGTACCATCTCAAGATGACAATGACGTACAGTCTAATGCTGACAATATGGAGAGCGAGTCTTGTATGTCTGAGACGTCTGACTCGTTTGAAGAGGAAAGTTCTGATGATAGAACGAGGGCATGGGTACTTGAAGGACAAGAACAACTTGAAGGACAAGAACAGCTTGAAGGACAAGAACAGATTGAAGGACAAGAGTTTGTTGATGATGATGATCTGGACTCTGATCATTCAGTTCACAGTCAAAGAAGCGTCTGTGAACAAAACCCTAGTCAAAATGAGGCTGTTGGAGGTTCTGATCAAGTACCTGTTAGAGAGACTGAATCTTTTGCTAGTAATCATGACTCATTACCTGAAACTTTGAATGACACACACGATAACAGTACGACTGACACGCATGCACAAATTCCAGTTGACACATTGGGTGTTAGGACCCGTGCAGGCAGGATGGTCAAGAAAGTTAATCGTTTAATTGAGTCAATGGCACAGAGACCATTTTATGTTCAGAGAATGGGTTCATCTTTAGCAAGGAAATCAGGATAATTTCTTTCTTTATTTTAGAAGGATATTTGTTTCTATGAAGATACTGTGAAAATGTGTACCATGTGAATTTCAAAGTGTAATACAGACCAGATTTTTGGATGTTGTACAAGGCAGCATACTGTTCTAAGAATATCTGAGACTTGATCAACCTTGGATTTTTCTTAACCTGTAAAGCAGGTAACCTACTATGTTGAACTGCGAATGAGATTCGTTGTGAATGTGGTTCTGTTAGACCAATTTTGTGTCATTTGGTCAGGATATTAGTGAAATTCAGGAGGGGTGAATGTGACGGATGTTAATATGAGTGAATATTCATTGAGAATTCATGTATTTCACCAATAATCCTTCCTGTCAATTTTAGTTTATTTACTTTATATAACGGTGTCCAAGGAAAGGCTATAATTTGGTTTTTGACATCATTAGTATTCATTTGGTTAAAGAGTTTTGCGATTTTTTTTTTTTTTTTTTGTTGACGTCGTGACGTCATTGCCGCTCACCTCGTGCTGCGTCCTCAGTTTGCTTTGAGCGCGCTGAGGAGAGGTAAGCAATTAGAGGTGCTTTTCTTATATAAGAGTATAAAAGTTATCCTAAATGTGATTAAGTTTATAATATGCTGTAATATTATTGTTAAGACTGTTATAAGTGTTGTAGGAAGTGTTTTATGAATGGATGGATAGGATTTGATAGTTTTATTACTGAGAACAGCAATTTGAGTGTGTGTGTGTGCGTAAATAGAACGTGGTGATTGAGTATGTGTGCACGTCAATAGAACGCAGTGAATTTTACTGATTCATTTACTGGTATTTGATTTGTGCAGGTGATTGAATCACAGAGTGAACACATTGTTGCTGTATTTTGTTTAATCCATCCAGGTATGTTTTATTTCTGTTAAATGTCCTAATGTTTTCATTTTGTATCAGTTTGTTTCTTTACTAATTTGTGATTGACTTAAAAATAGCTGCAGGAGAATGTAATGTATGTTTGGTGTAAATGCTTGTGACAATTAATTTTGCCATTGTATGTAACATGTTTCACACACAGTAATTTTGATGTCATTATCATTGTGATGTGTGCTCAGTTTGCTTTGAGCGCGCCGAGGAGAGGTGATTGAATCACAGAGTGAACACATTGTTGCTGTATTTTGTTTAATCCATCCAGACTCATTTGAGCATGCTGAGGAGAGTACCATCTACTTCCTCAATGAAAATAAATTCTCCATGAGCAGCAGTTCCAGTGTCCGGTGTCTTCTCTGAATAAACCAACACAACGCAGATCATAACAGTGGGCAGATTTAGGCCGGTTACACTAGCAAAATGCTAATCGGGTTAATATCATGTTAGCAAACATGTTAAAAAATGCTAGCAACATACTAATTCTAGCAATGTTAAACTTTCCAACAATGTAAAAAAACATACTAGTAAATGCTAATCATGCTAGCAACATGCTAATAATGCTAACAACGTTAAAACCTGTTAGCAGCATGTTAAATCATGTTAGCAAAATGCTAATCATGGAAACAACATGCTAAAATATGCTAGTAACCATTTTTTTTTTAAACTTTTTTACTAAGTTATTCTAAACTTTCAGACCTGGCTTTGTTAAGCCAACATCAAAGTGTGTCATCAAACTTTACTCATCTAGTTTCTAAATGTTCAAAATGTCCAAACGTTTTTTCTTGGTTATGCTAACGTTAAGGAAACTGTGTTTATTGCTGATTCTAGTGAAGTGGAACCTGAACGACGAGCAGAAACATCTCCGGCTGAATGTCTTCGAGAACATCACCACAAGCTGCGTCTTCATCATCGTCGTCATTAACGTCTTCATCACTGCGTTTGGAGTTCAGCGGCCCAATCCGGGCGCGCGACAGTAGCGCAAACACTGGTATATCACACACACAACACACACTCCTCACTTTAGAAGACTTTACATTCGAAACACATGTATGAACTTTACAGCATGGCATTATAGGTAAGTTCTGAGTGAACACATGTGACTCTTTACTTAACCACTTCAAAACAAGCAATTGGGTCGTTTTAACCCAGCGTTTGGGTTAAATGTTTGCTTAAAACAACCCAATCGCTGGGTTAAAACAAACCAATTGTTTGGGTTGTTTTTAACCCATAATTTTTTAGAGTGTAATAAGGTTTGAATTCGACCCCCCAGCCTATTACTTATTCATTATGATGTTTTTGAATGTAAAAACCACACAAACGTCATAAGTTGACCTCAGACAACCGTATAATTTTTGTTTTCTTAAAGCCAGTTCATGACCCCTTTAAAAGTACAAATGATTGATTTAATCGAAATGGAAAAATCTTTCTTTTACAGAAAGGACTACAATAAACGGCTGGTAGCTATATTCACTCCTCTTTTACTAGCTTTTGTATTCAATCTTAATTTGATTTTTCTAGTAACAGCCATGATTATTCAGCTTGACAATAATTAAATGAACTGGAATTCAATAAAAGTATTTGACATAAATCACTGACACACTCTGTGTTTTTATGTGGGATAAAATATGCCTGCATAAATGGTCCTGGACGCAGATATTGCTCCTTTATAAAAAGGTACATTTGAAGGTAAATGATGACATTAATTCTCTGTCTCTTTTCCAGCTGTAGCCTGAGACTGAAACACGGGCTCTGAGTGGGTGGATGGATGAAAACACGGAGCTGTGAAGGCATTTTGAATGTTGATTATTTCCTCATATTCTCCATTGTTGCGGCTCCTCTCTTCCCAGTCTGTCAGTAACACTCTGTTTAGTTCCTGTCTCTATGAAGCCCCTCCTTCTGAAGCACACTGTGCTCTGATTGGTCGGCTGGAGCAGTGTGTTGTGATTGGTGTTTGGGAAATGTCCCGCCCCTTACCAAAACTGCCAGTTTCAACACACTACTAACTAACTCAATCAGGCCCCGCCCCTTTATCTGCTAATGAATTATTATAATGAGGAATATTGTGTCGTTTCCCGGAAGAAAACTTTCAGGAGTTTATAAACACTGACTCTGATATAGAGAAGAACTCCTGCTCAAACAGCAACATTACACACTAAAGAAAGCACAATATAACCTCTTTAATAAATAAGTACTTTCACCAGCCCCATATCACTGCACAGAGAAAACTGTAAGTCATTCATAGGTTGACAGCAATATTGGCAGTGTTTGTGAAAACAGTTCAATTTTCATTAAATGTTACTAGTTTGTTGTTCTTCTGCTTCCTGCTGTGTTGCAATACATGAGACTTTGAATGAGAATGGAACGTTGTAATTTCCTGTAAACACACACACGCACGCACGCTGACCTCTAGTGGCACATTCGTGCATTCACATGGCCAGCTGTACAGTGAGAATCTAATTCAAGCTTAATGTTCACACATGGAGTTTTTTAGTTTTATAACTCTGTGGGCGTTTCATTTAAGCTGCTTTAAAGCAGCACTAGGTAACTTTTCAACCTTTATAATATATTTTCAAGGCTCTTGTGATGATACATCTGCCACAGCCTGACGGGGTCTGTATCGTTTTTAATCGTACTTTTAAACTTCGGGTTTCAGGTAGTAACCCGAGAAAAAAAAGAACTACAAAATTCGACTGCTTTACGGCATATAAGTCACTTCCACCACCACCCCCCACTTCCTTTAATTCGGACGTGCGAGCCCGACTATCCTTTGTTTGCCGGATGTTATAGTCATGGCCGAAGCAGCACAGAAAAATAAGAAAGCAAAGGTTTTGTCGGAGGAAAGCAAAAAGAGGAAACGAGAAAGTGATCGGATTAAAGGCAGGACGAGGATCAACATTGGGCCGGCGTTTGCTCGTTGGCGTGAGCTGAAGGAGGAGGGGCTTCATTCTTGCAAGTAAATACGTAAGAAGTACAAAATCATATTTTAGGATAACGTTACCTAACATGTCTGTGATATTGGTTTATTTGTCTTGCCTCAGGCTATAATGCAAATCGATTGTTCAAATTTGCAGATTCATCTATGGTAGCTTGATATTATAATATTGACGATATATATTACCTACCACTCAAACATTGAATTGAAGTATCATATAGATTCTGTAAAACGGGAACCAATAGACTAGGCTACTATAATGACGCTGGCTTGTAAACGTGAGCATCGCGATCATTTGGCGTTTGAAAAAAATAAAACCCATGAAATTATATTCATATGACATGCTGAAACATATGCCACTGTACCTGGGATGAAGACATTTCACACGCGACGCAAGCAGAACACCTGCATGTGAACTCCTGCTGTGTTCAGGGCTATCATAGTTGTCATGTCAATAAATGCACGTGCGATGCATCCCCTGATGTAGAATGACAAGAGTTTACGACAGTAGTAGAGGACAATACTGTTTCCCAACTGTAGGGGGACCCCGAGAGCAAAACCTACCTAGTGCTGCTTTAAATCTTTAAAGATGAATTTAGGAGGTTGCAGTGTTTTACAGTTGACAGTGTTTATAAAGACCACAGGGTGGTGCTATCGGCTAATGAATCTAGAACAAACGAATGATCCAAAAGCACACAGTTATATTATGCATTATACTGTACATAACTGCTCTACATTAAAGGATATAAGTGCAGCGTTTGCATTGCATCCAGGTGTATTATTCGCTCATTATTGCCAGAGGCACCAACACTAGCAACAGAACAAAAAGATCCAAATAGCGTTAAAGGGATAGTTCACCCCAAAATTTAAATTCTGTCATCATTTACTCACCCTCAAGTTGTTTCAAACCTCTATGAGTTTCTTTGTTCTGCAGAACACAAAAGAAGATATTTAGAAGAATGTTTGTAACCAAGCAGATAGAGCATTGACTACCATAGTAGGGAAAAAAAATACTATGGTAGTCAATAGTTGCTCTAACTGCTTTGTTACAAACATTCTTCATTCTATCTTCTTTTTGTGTTCAGCAGAACAAAGAAACTCATAGAGGTTTGGAACAACTTGAGGGTGAGTAAATGAGGACAGAATTAACATTTTTGGGTGAACTATCCCTTTAATAATGATATGTACAGTACAGCCACATGCACGTTTTGAATCTTATTGCTTTGGTTTTTCAGTTTTTGAGTACAACAGAAGAACTGTTTTTACACGGACTTAAAGTTTATAAAAAATGTAGTCCTACCAGTGTTTGATTGTTTATTTCCAGATTATAAAAAAAAGCCCAATATATGCTTCAGATTTTTAATATAGGCCCATGCAGGCCTATCCACTGAGTAAACTGAGAATTCTGTTTTGTAGTGAAAGTTAAAGGGGCTATATGTAAGAATTTCCATGTATTAACCGCTTTTTTATTACCAATGTGTGAAAATAACGAAGCTTAAAAACGTGTCCTCCTGGGAAATAGTGTCTGCTTAGGACCCAACATTACAAACCCAACGTGGTAATGCCTGATCAAAATGGGAGCAATAACATGCCATATTGTAAATTATTCTTTTATGGTAGTCAGTGGTTGCTCTATCTGCTTGGTTACAAACATTCTTTAAAATATCTTCTTTTGTGTTCAGCAGAACAAAACTCATACAGGTTTGGAGCAACTTGAGGGAGAGTAAATGATGACAGAATTTTCATTTTTGGGTGAACTATCCCTTTAACCGCTAGAGCGCAAAAAGTTACAGACTGCAGCTTTAAGTTATGTGTGCACAAGTGCGAGCACGAGCAGTCACCAGTGGCGCCAATAACAAGGGTTTCTGAATTCTACATATAGCACATTTAAAGCGGTCCTATAATACCTCTTTTTACAAGATGTAAAATAAGTCTCTGGTGTTCACAGAGTGTGTATGTGAAGCTGTAGCTCAAAATACCCCACAGATCATTTTTATAGCATGTTAAAATTGTCACTTTGAGGGCGAGCAAAAATGCACGGTTTTTGTCCCTTTAAATGCAAATGAACTCTCAAGAAGAGGGCGGAGCTTCAAGAGCTCTTGCGTTTTTTGCTCCAGACAGCTCCGATTACTTCACGCAGACACACACTGAAAATGTCCAAAACTGTTCAGCCTTTTATGATCAAACCAGAGTCGGACAATGATGGAGAGACTCAAGAAGAAGTGACAACATGAAAAATGAGACAGGACGTTTCTGAATGGTTAGTTAATTAATTTATGAGTTTACTATCTTCAAGTCATTGATTAGCATATTCTGTCATGATAAACTATAAATGGCTGGTGTGGGAACTGTTGTGAGATGCACAGAGTCAGAGAATATCTGCCGCACGAAGAGAGAACAGGGATAGTTTAGTTTAATTACGGTTATAACTTGCTTTTATGACATGCTGTTGCATTTGTATACGTACTGAATCACAATAAATGTGACAGACGGATGACGGCTTGAGCGACTCCCAAATGTGCTCGACTACAACAACTCTTCCTCTCCTCAACATGTTCCCGGGGCCGGGGTTTATGTTAGGGTTAGTGATGTCACTAACCCGTGAAGAAGCTCGTTGTAGTCCCTACCAGCTGTTTATTGTAGTCCTTTCTGTAAAAGAAACTATCTCCCTTTGCTTTAAATGTTGTAACTTTGCAGATGTTGTTTATGCTAAAACAACAACATTACATACTAACCAAAGTTAAAAACGTCATATCATAATCAACCTTTAAGGGAAAGAGGCATATTACAAAGGGTAAACATCCAGTAATGTGGCATTATGCTATAATAATTAATTAAAACATGTATTGTTGTCCATACTGTACTACATACTTTAACTAGAGTCAGGTGTAAAAGCATGTTAAGTGCAATAACAATTCAATAGGCTACAGTGTGAACTGTACAATAAAAAACACACACCACACAACACATGAGAAAAAAGTTCCAATTCTCAGTTGAGGCCTCGTCTCCTGCATGACCAGTCCCCTTTTGCATCATTATTACACAAAATCCTCCATAGTGTCCAGCACGTGCTCATATGATGTGGACTGGCGGGTTAAACCGGTGCTGTCCGCTCCAGACGGGATCCTGAAGAAGCGGCCTGCAGAAGTGTGTGTCCCCCGCAGTGAGCACAGCGCTGTCGCAGTGTGTCTCTACAGCGCAGATGTGTGTGTTCATCAGGTGGTCAGTGGCTGGACTGAGGATCAGAGAGAACTGGGCCGGATGGATGATCTGAGGATAGGGCTTCCCCTGGTGAAGACACCTGTCAGAAACACACACACACACTCATACATCACATGTATAAATGAGGCGTGTGGATAAATGCATGACATGTTGATGTTTTGTTGTGTATTTTTACCTGCAGGGAGAGCGCAGGTCACCGCAGGTGTAGATCTGGCTGTCTGCAGTTCTGCCTGTCGCTGTGTGCTGTGTGTAGTTGTTGTTGTTGTTGTTGTTGTTGTTTGTGGTTTTCTGCAGCTCCTCTCGCTCAACGTCCATTTCATGCCAAAACTCTGATGCCCCACTTTTTCTTGCCCTGCACATTCACACAAGACACACACATCAGCGCTGCTTTACACACTTCCTCTCTCTCCTCATCATCAGTTAAAGCCGCTCGAGCGCTTCTGTCTGTCAGTCATGTTGAGCTTTGGATTGGCTCACAACATTTAAGGCAGAATAGACTATAAAAATATGGACGTAGTGTCCGTGACGTCACCCATAGGGTTCTGAAGAGCAGTTTTGAAGCGTAAAGTAGGGACGAGTTGGCCGTTGCCATCTTGTCAGCACATCATCGCGCGTCACTCCTGGATAATAGAAAATGGGCAAAGATGCGGGACGTGGGCGGAGCTGAAGTGACACGATGACTAACAGACAGCAGATAAATGGCTATTCACCTGTCACTCAAAGGGGCCACGCCCTTAATTATGCAGAACTTTAAGGCTCTATATAATGTAAACAAATGAGTTATTAAAAAATTCACCCCCCTCACAGTTGTCATGAAGGGCAAATTTAGCTGTATAGACCAAAACCACAATTTGTACCAGACTGTAAACATGTTTATTTCTCCTGTAAAGTTGGGCATTTTAACATGGAGCTCAATGAGATTCTGCTCCCTTCTCCATTCGATGAATTGCAGTTTAAAGGGTTAGTTCACCCAAAAATGAAAATTCTGTCATTAATTACTCACCCTCATGTCGTTCGACACCCGTAAGACCTCCGTTCATATTCGGAACACAAATTAAGATATTTTTGTTGAAAGCTGATGGCTGAGAAAGGCTTCAGATAGGCCTCCATTGGCATTCAGTACATTAACACTCCCAAGACCCATAAAAGGCACTTAAAACATCGTTACAAAGTCCATCTCACCACAGTGGCTCTACAATAATTTTACGATGCGACGACAATAGTTTTTGTGCGCAAAAAAAATCAAAATAACACCTTTATCAAACTTGTTCTTGTCTTCCGTGTGTGCCTCCACGACGCATGCGTGAGAATATGACGTAACGCCGGTGTTCGGGAATCCATGAAATGCACACTTAAAGGGTTAGTTCACCCAAAAATGAAAATTCTGTCATTAATTACTCACCCTCATGTCGTTGGACACCCGTAAGACCTCCGTTCATATTCGGAACACAAATGAAGATATTTTAGTTGAAAGCTGATGGCTGAGAAAGGCTTCACACAGGCCTCCATTGGCATTCAGTACATTGACACTTCCAAGATCCATAAAAGGCACTTAAAACGTCGTTACAAAGTCCATCTCACCACAGTGACTCTACAATAATCATACAATGCGACGACAATAGTTTTTGTGCGCAAAAAAAAATCAAAATAACACCTTTATCAAACTTGTTCTGGTCTTCCGTGTGCGCCTCCACGACGCATGCGCGAGAATATGACGCAGATCCGGCGTTCGGACATATGACCCAGAAGCGATTTGTTTACGAGCAGAGGAAGACGCGCGTGTCTAAGCTGTTGGATTCTACATTGATCGTGCTTTAGGTCTCGGCGTAGTGCTCAAAATGGGGCTTCAGTGTGTATTTCATCGATTCCCGAACACCGGCGCTACGTCATATTCTCGCGCATGCGTCGTGGAGGCGCACACGGAAGACAAGAACAAGTTGGATAAAGGTGTTATTTTGATTTTTTTTTGCGCACAAAAACTATTGTCGTCGCATTGTATGATTATTGTAGAGCCACTGTGGTGAGATAGACTTTGTAACGACGTTTTAAGTGCCTTTTATGGGTCTTGGGAGTGTAAATGTACTGAATGCCAATGGAGGCCTGTGTGAAGCCTTTCTCAGCCATCAGCTTTCAACTAAAATATCTTCATTTGTGTTCCGAATATGAACGGAGGTCTTACGGGTGTCCAACGACATGAGGGTGAGTAATTAATGACAGAATTTTCATTTTTGGGTGAACTAACCCTTTAAGCCCCATTTTGAGAACTACGCTGAGACCTAAAGCACGATCAATGTAGAATTCAACAGCTTAGACACGCGCGCCTTCCTCTGCTTGTAAACAAATCGCTTCTGAGTCATGTGTCCGAACGCCGGATCTGCGTCATATTCTCGCGCATGCGTCGTGGAGGCACACATGGA
Organism: Gobio gobio; assembly: GCF_949357685.1. Lineage (NCBI taxonomy): Eukaryota > Metazoa > Chordata > Actinopteri > Cypriniformes > Gobionidae > Gobio > Gobio gobio. The sequence continues at coordinate 8,948,442 of NC_137116.1, read as the reverse complement.
AGACAATAACAAGCTGGATAAAGGTGTTATTTTGATTTTTTTTTGCGCACAAAAACTATTGTCGTCGCATCGTAAAATTATTGTAGAGCCACTGTGGTGAGATGGACTTTGTAACAACGTTTTAAGTGCCTTTTATGGGTCTTGGCAGTATTAATGTACTGAATGCCAATGGAGGCCTATCTGAAGCCTTTCTCAGCCATCAGCTTTCAACAAAAATATCTTAATTTGTGTTCCGAATATGAACGGAGGTCTGACGGGTGTCGAACGACATGAGGGTGAGTAATTAATGACAGAATTTTCATTTTTGGGTGAACTAACCCTTTAAGTCACTTCCGTATTGGCTTCAAGAGAAACTGCGGGAGGTTGCCGCTTGGGCAGAACCCATAAGTGACCTTTTATAATACATTAATATTATATTATTTGTATTTTTTAAGATTTGAAGTACACATTTAGTACAATTGAACACACTAGGGAATAAAGACGTGAGACACAGAAGTATTTTTAAGTCTAATAGCCAGAGCTCTGTGTATTTTCAGGTTCTCTCACCTCTCCATCTTCCTCCTCTCCTCTCGTTTCACATGTTTCACCAGACAGGAAGTGATGAAGGCGACGCTCATCAAGAGAATGATGGTGGCGCTGATGAAGGACATGAGAAGAGCCAAACGGAAGCCCTCGTCCTCGAACCGAGACAAAGCTGTAAACACACAGTGAGAGGATGAAGGAAACAGAAGCGAAACTGACACCATCAGGAATCCATTTATTACCATCTGACACCTGAGATTTGAAAACGGTGATTTCTGCCTATTTCTCTCAAATATTGTTCTCTTATCTGTCTAAATCTGTGTTAGTGAGCACTTCTCCTTTGCCGAGATGATCCATCCACCTCACAGGTGTGGCATATCAAGATGCTGATTAGACAGCGGGATTATTGCACAGGTGTGCCTAAGGCTGGCCACAATAAAAGGCCACTCTAAAATGTGCATCTCGGCAAAGGAGAAGTGCTCACTTACACAGATTTAGACAGATTAGTGAACAATATTTGAGAGAAATAGGCCTTTTGTGTACATTGAAAAAGCCTTAGATCTTTGCGTTCAGCTCATGAAAAATGGGGGCAAAAATAAAAAAGTGTTGCGTTTATAATTTTGTTCAGTGTGTGTACGGATTTCCGTGAGATCGGTTTGGATTATTAATTTAACAAGGTTTGGGCCATACAAATTACGGGAGTTTCCCGGGAGAAATAACAAAACGGGAGGGAGACGGGAGATGGGAAAAACAGTGTTGACAGGTATGCTAAATTTTATTTAAAAGAATCGACTATGGCGGACAAACAGGTTTTTTTCACATTAAGACAGTTTAAATATTTTAGAGCTTGCATATTCAAAAATAATTATGTATAATTGACGTGACTTTTCCCGGGCCTGGAAAACAAAAATGTTTAATACACAATTGTAATATGTTTTCCATGACTGTATGAATTGTAAAGAGATCACTAGTTCACTACAGTGGCCCAGTAGTGCACAACACAACGAAATTTAAAAAGCATACATAAGTTCACAACACAACGGAATGAAGCCACAACACAACGAAATCAAGCCACAACACAACGAAAAATCCACAACACAACGAAATCAAGCCACAACACAACGAAATCAAGCCACAACACAACGAAAAATCCACAACACAACGAAATCAAGCCACAACACAACGAAAAATCCACAACACAACGAAATCAAGCCACAACACAACGGAAACAAGCCACAACACAACGGAAACAAGCCACAACACAACGAAATCAAGCCACAACACAACGGAAAATCCACAACACAACGAAATCAAGCCACAACACAACGAAATCAAGCCACAACACAACGAAAAATCCACAACACAACGAAATCAAGCCACAACACAACGAAATCAAGCCACAACACAACGAAAAATCCACAACACAACGAAATCAAGCCACAACACAACGGAAACAAGCCACAACACAACGGAAACAAGCCACAACACAACGAAATCAAGCCACAACACAACGGAAAATCCACAACACAACGAAATCAAGCCACAACACAACGAAATCAAGCCACAACACAACGAAATCAAGCCACAACACAACGGAAAATCCACAACACAACGAAAAAGCCACAACACAACGAAATCAAGCCACAACACAACGAAATCAAGCCACAACACAACGAAATCAAGCCACAACACAACGGAAAATCCACAACACAACGAAAAAGCCACAACACAACGGAAATGCTCCCGACCACTAGGGGACTCTCAGAGTGCGGTAAAGTTAGCTTTCCTTGCATTGTTCTATAGATTCGCCAATCCTATAAATATTTAAACACTACGATCAGTTTTAAGTGTGCAGTTGTATATCGACATGAAATATCAATTCAAAATCACCTACGTGCCTAATAGCTGCATATTTATACTCGAGAACGTTTTGAACGTTTAGAACGCTGCCACGGCGCTAAGGGAGTGTCTGCCAATTCCACCAAGTTGAAACATATAATTTGTATGAATTAAATTAACTTTTTTTTAATTTTCAAATTATTAAGTCAGTTTTACCAATACAATCAAGCTGTGGAATTTTAACATGTCTGTTTTTAAATGTTAAAAGCAATTTTAATTCATACAGATTATACTATTCAACCAATTGGTGGAATTGGCAGACTTAGCGCCGTGGTATCGGGTCAAAGCATTCTCAAGCATAAATATGCAGCTATAATGCATGTAGGTGATTTTAAATTAATATTTATTGATAAACAATGGTTAGCCTACATACTGTTAAAACTAATTGTGGTATTGATTTCTTTGTAAGATTGCCGACTCTATAGAACAGTGGCAACTTTACCGCGCTTGATTTCTGTTATATTTTTTAAAGTCTAATAAATGTTAAAATTGAGAAAAAAATCAATTTCATAGAGACATTAGAATGTTTGGTATCAGTGATACTGGCCTTCTTTCATAAAATGCCATTTAACAAATATTTAAAATATAAGCTACTGTCTTAATGTTGTTTCTACACTAATTTGGAGATTATTAATAATGTAAAATATATTAAATAGGTGCAATTAATCAGGATTAATTACAGGAAATGTGTGATTAATTAGTTTTTTAGTTTATAGACAGCAGTGTGAAGAGTTGTCTTGTAAGTGTGTGTGTCTTACGTTTGCACTCGGGTGTCCCGCCGCTCCAGTGTGCGTCGTTGCTGCTCCACACGCAGGACATCTGAGAGCCACTGACCGGGCGGTGTCTGCTCGGGCACTGCAGGCTCATCACGGTGCCCACACTGCTGCCGTCGCCAGACACCAGCTTCAGAGTCCCGATGACCGGAGACAGCAGTGGAGCGCACTGACCTGTGCAGAGCAACCAAACTCAATTCACAAGAGCCAACACAATTCATCCATTAACCTCAAACAACATGCCATACGTTCATTCATGGGTCATTCCTGGTATTCTGTGCCTTTGGCCATCATCAAATTGTAGAAATCAAACCTTTTAGAAATCAAACTTTCTAAAAGATTTTAAATTTTTGTGTAGTCATAATAGGGTGAGCTCGGCTCAGGTAAATACATTTAACCATTTATTAAACAAAATAAATTAAATTAAAGGTCAAAAATGGGTCCAGTGAACAGTGATAAGTGATAACAGATTGGACAAAATATTAACCGCGTGGACAAAATAATAACAAAGTGAAAACAGAGTGGACAGATAATAGGGTGGATAAAATAATAACAGGGTGGACAAAAGGGATAGGGCCGACAAAATAATAACAGGGTAGACAAAGTGAAAACAGAGTGGACGGATAACAGGGTGGACAAAATAATAACAGGGTGGACAAAATAATAACAGAGTGGACAAAATAATAACAGGGTGGACACAAGGGATAGGGCTGACAAAATAATAACAGAATGGACAAAATAATAACAGGGTGGACAAAATAATAACAGGGTGGACAAAGTGATAACAGAGTGGACAGATAACAGGGTGGACAAAATAATAACAGGGTGGACAAAAGGGATAGGGCCGACAAAATAATAACAGGGTAGACAAAGTGAAAACAGAGTGGACAGATAACAGGGTGGACAAAATAATAACAGAGTGGACAAAATAATAACAGGGTGGACAAAAGGGATAGGGCTGACAAAATAATAACAGAGTGGGCAAAATAATAACAGGGTGGACAAATGGATAGGGTGAACAAAATAATAACAGGGTGGACAAAGTGATAACAGAGTGGACAGAAAACAGGGTGGACAAAATAATAACAGAGTGGACAAAATAATAACAGGGTGGACAAAAGGGATAGGGCTGACAATATAATAACAGAGTGGACAGGAATAGGATGGACAAAATAATAACAGGGTGGACAAAATAATAACAGGGTGGACAAAGTGAAAACAGAGTGGACAGATAACAGGGTGGACAAAATAATAACAGGGTGGACAAAATAATAACAGAGTGGACAAAATAATAACAGGGTGGACACAAGGGATAGGGCTGACAAAATAATAACAGAATGGACAAAATAATAACAGGGTGGACAAATGGATAGGATGGACAAAATAATAACAGGGTGGACAAAGTGATAACAGAGTGGACAGATAACAGGGTGGACAAAATAATAACAGGGTGGACAAAAGGGATAGGGCCGACAAAATAATAACAGGGTAGACAAGGTGAAAACAGAGTGGACAGATAACAGGGTGGACAAAATAATAACAGAGTGGACAAAAGGGATAGGGCTGACAAAATAATAACAGGGTGGACAAAAGGGATAGGGCTGACAAAATAATAACAGAGTGGACAAAATAATAACAGGGTGGACAAAAGGGATAGGGCTGACAAAATAATAACAGAGTGGGCAAAATAATAACAGGGTGGACAAATGGATAGGGTGGACAAAATAATAACAGGGTGGACAAAGTGATAACAGAGTGGACAGATAACAGGGTGGACAAAATAATAACAGAGTGGACAAAATAATAACAGGGTGGACAAAAGGGATAGGGTGGACAAAATAATAACAGGGTAGACAAAATAATAACAGAGTGGAAAAAATAATAACAGGGTGGACAAAAGGGATAGGGCTGACAAAATAATAACAGAGTGGACAGGAATAGGATGGACACAATAATAACAGGGTGGACAAAATAATAACAGAGTGGACAAAATAATAACAGGGTGGACAAAAGGGATAGGATGGACAAAATAATAACAGGGTGGACAAAAGGGATAGGGCTGACAAAATAATAATAGGGTGGACAAAGTGATAACAGAGTAGAGAGATAACAGGGTGGACAAACTTATAACAGGGTGGACAAAATGGACAGGCTGGACAAAATAATAACAGAGTGGACAAAATAATAACAGGGTGGACAAAAGGGATAGGATGGACAAAATAATAACAGGGTGGACAAAAGGGATAGGGCTGACAAAATAATAATAGGGTGGACAAAGTGATAACAGAGTAGAGAGATAACAGGGTGGACAAACTTATAACAGGGTGGACAAAATAATAACAGAGTGGGCAAAAGGGATAGGGTGGACAAAGTGATAACACCGTGGACAGATAACAGGGTGGACAAAATGATTGAGTGGACAAAATAATAACAGGGTGGACAAAAAGGATAGGGCTGACAAAATAATAACAGGGTGGACAAAATAACAGGGTGGACAAAAGAGATAGGGTGGAAAAAATAACAGGGTGGACAAAGTGATAACAGAGTAGAGAGATAACAGGGTGGACAAACTAATAATAGAGTGGACAAAGTGATAACAGATTGGACAAAATAACAGGGTGGACAAAATTGGTCCGGACCAAAAAAACAACAACAAAAAAAACATTTAGTCCTGGTCCAACCAAGTGTGAACACACCCTCAGTGTCTTCTCTGTTAGCATTTCAGATATAACAGGATGGACATTAACAGAGTGGACATTCTGAGCAAAAATCAACCACTGCACAGCGTCTGAGCAAAAACAAGCTAACGTCGAAGATTTATCTAATAAAGAATCTCATGGTCTTTAAAATTGTAATTTTAAAACTATGATTTTTTTTACTAACTTTTTTTAATTTTCCCCTTAACAGGGTGGACGTACTAAGGTTTAGCGTTGTCACGATACTGTAATTTCTAACTTTGATACGAATCCGATCCCTAAAATGTATCGATATTCGATACCACAGGGAAAAACGCTGCCTATACGTATACTGTCAAATAGATATTTTTTATATAATTTCTATTTTTGTCCGTCTATTGAGAGTCTAGGCAATTGAACATTTCTTCTGAAGAGATCACTTTATATGATAAAGCTTTTTCCCATATATAGCCTAAACATTGATCAATTACCATTTTTACAATTATCTCACAAATATTTTGCTAACTAATTGTGTTGCAATGGCTTATATACAGCACAAGGAAGCTTGATTTTCAAATTGAATTTAAAAAGACGAGTAACAGTGATACAATAAGAACAAATAAACAAATTACAAACAATAGCACAAATAAATACAATAGAATAAAGATACAAATGAAATAGACTGCTTTTTTTTCCAGGTAGGTCTACCAGTAAAATAAAAATAAAAAAAGTAATCAAATTTAAAATAACATTGGATAATCTTCAATGTAAAAAAATAAATGCAGATTAATCCATTAAAGTTACACAAGTTAATAAGTCAAGAGCAGTAAGTGATCGTTTGTCTTTTTGTAGTTTGAATAATAAATAACTGTCCTGTAAGGATCGGTTTTGGTGCTAAGACAAAAGCTGAGAAACACACCCCAGCAAATTGAACAATAAAAGTCACTAATCTTGAGAGAAGATCTCACAGAAACTGTGTGACAACACCCTGACAAACATTCCTCCCCCCTCCCCATTTTGCCCTCTCCTTGCCCTGGTTTCAAGTCACCAAATGCAGATATACCAGTGATGATGTATCTTGTAAATCTATTGTTTTATCCCTTTCATGTTTGATGTCTTTTTAAAGGTCTCAGTGCGAATTATAAAATGGTCTCAGTTTCACTGCAGTCACTGGTAGTATTAGAAAGATTGGAAAACTAATGAGAATTCAGTCCTCCTTTTGAGGAATTTCTTCAAAGATATCTGATCCACTCCCCCAAAACCAGGTGGGGGTGATGCAAATATTTACAAACCTTTTGTTCTAGTTGAAGTATTTAAGGCTGGATAATCTAACTCTCAGGGGGAATATTCTGTAGTCAGACCCCCCGTGTGGTGCAAACTGCATGTAGATGTGCCAGACATGATGACTCTTTTAAATTATTTTCATATTGCTTTGCAATTGTGTTTTATGTTTTTACGCTGATCAGTTGTGTACCATGGATTCTTGTTTACTTATTTCCTGTTCCTGTCTGGCCAAAATAAATGTTAATCTTGATTTATCTTGTATGATTCTGAAATCATTATTCTAGTATGGATCGATGTATACTCTTTTATAATACTGTATATTACCGCAAAATCTAGGGTTATGATAGATCACACCGATGACGCCACGACTGAAGCATGGGGCGCAGCGTGCGTGATATTCCGATTCCTGACTATTGCTGGATTGGCAAGTTGTAGTCCGTGAATATTACTAAAATTACACTTTTTGTTGAGTGAGCATGTGCAACCACCAGGGCTGGACTGGTAATCTGGCATACCGGGCATTTTCCCGGTGGGCCGACGCACTTTGGGGCCGATACAAGTTTATTTATTTATTTAATTTTTTGCCACGGACTGGCCCATCATGCTCCTCCATAGACTGTGTCCATATTAGGCGCTGTTTAAAAGTTTGGGCGCATGAAACTGCAAAAGGCGAATATCCGCGCAACAGCGCTGCCGCTGACGAACGTGCGCTGCGTTTCTGCTGCTCTATGAAGTGATGAACCGGCACTTTGACTCCGAATGTTGTTTTTTACAATCGTGTGATATGGGACCAACAGCCGCGACCATGTAAAAACATCACGAGGTAAATTGGAAAACAGCAATACACACAACTACAAACTTGTCACTCTAGCACAACCAAATTCAATAGTTTATTATTATTTATTTATTTTCGAAACCATATACCTATGGTAATGAGGAGCATGATTTTACCTGTGACTACCATGCCCATACAGTTAAATGAAACTGACCTACAGTTAAACTCAGTTAAAATGTCATTACACGTTAAAAAAAAAAAGGTTCTATATGGCACCAAAAATGGTTCTTGGCTCGTAATCATAGGGGAACCTTTTTTAGTGCTATATAGCACCAATTTTGGTGCTTCAGCGGTTCTTCGCCGGTTCTTTGACTAAGGTGCTATATAGCACCTCTGAAGAACCGCAAAATATCACATTTTGTGCCCGTGAGCGCGCGAACCGGACGCGTCTGTCTCTCTGCGATATTGGGTCTCTCGATGAACGAATATGAAAACTAGGAAGATATAAAGAAAATCAACGATCTAAATTAAATCGCAACTAATCTTCAAATCAGCTGATAAACTCTAAACGTAACACACTTTATGGAGTCACATAGAATTGGAGTCAGATAAAATTATTAATGGAGTCAGATTTGAAATGAGATATCAATAAATTAAGAGAACTTCACCAAAATGCTGAAAAGGCTTACACGCAGAATTCCTTTTGACCAAGCCATTAGTTTTCGGTTTTTGGGCTAAATGTATGGAAATTTACAGTCCCTTTAAGAACGGACACACGCATGGATCCCAAATACTGTTCCTGTTACACATTCTTCCTGAACTGGTTACTACTGTGTTAACGTTAATACTCACCAACGCCTTTATGAAAGATAAAATAGGTAATTTAAAAAATCAAGGATGTCACCCACTTTCCAAATTAGTTTTCTCTCCAAAGAAGAGATGACAGCTTTATGATATGATGTAATGTAATTTCTCCAACTTTCATTTAAAGGGAAAGTAGTCAAAAACAACAGGGTGGACAATAAATTGAGGGACAAGCTAAAAACCTTGATTATAATTACTCAAATAAATGTAATAATTGATATGAATATACACATTAGAGAGCATCTTTACTGATAAACCCAACAATGACCCTTATGTGTGCAAAACCTCATATTTCTCTGCACCCAAAGTGTTTCCCTTGTTTACATGATTCATAAATACAGAACTATACGGCTGTTTCTCTTCCACACTCTTTTGTTTTAACTAGGAGTGTTTTTTCTCCTGAGAAGTGAAACTGTGATGAGGGTGTGCCTGTAACACTTCCCACACACACAATCAAACAGTAAATCCGTGTCGAACAAATAACATGAACCACATATGATTGTATAAGGGGGACATCACAGTTTTTACTCCAGTGAATATTTCCCAGGATAGGGTCATTAAATAAACGCTAATTAAATAAAAACCTTATCCAGGGTTGCGTCATTTTGATTTGTAGTTTGACAGGAAACGAGGCTGAGGAACAGAAGTACAGTGTGTTCAATACTGTAGTTCAACGACATGCCCATTGTTCCGCTGATGAAATACCAAAATTTCAGTAGACAAAAACTCCATAAAACAGTTTTGAAAGTTGTGAATTTTGATCTAGTACCTTTATACAGTGAAGACTGTAGTAATAATATTTAATATGACATCTGCGCTGACTGTTATTAAGGTCTATGATTGGATTTTGGGCAAAAAAAAAAACAGCCAGGAAATAAATGAAACAAAACAATTAAATCAGCAATGAAATCAACTTGCTCAAGCTTGACGGACAACAGTTTAAAATAAACTAATGAAACAGTTTGTTTGTCAATAGATGAGTTTTGCTGCCTCATCTTGGCACATTTGACCAGGTTTGCCACTGATGTAATTTGACCATTTATAAAAAACAAATGTAATTTTTCATTTTTGACGACTGGAAATGTAAAGCGCACACAATCACAGATTTTTAAAGGTATTGGGGATTTTATGAGGGGCTACATTAATGCCTGGAACAGAAGAATATTGAAAAAATAGAAACTGTAATAAATATATTGCAATTATTACAACATTCAGTGTTTTACAGCATATTTACAGTTTATTTGAACTGCAGCTTATTTTCAGTGAACAATGACTTACACCGATCAGGCATAACATTATGACCATGAAGTGAATAACACTTATCTCTTCAGCACCTGTTAGTGGGTGGGATATATTAGGCAGCAAGTGAACATTTTGTGAACAAGTTGATGTGTTAGAAGCAGGAAAAATGGGAGAGCGTAAGGATTTGAGCGAGTTTGACAAGGGACAAATTGTGATGGCTAGACGACTGGGTCAGAGCATCTCCAAAACTGCAGCTCTTGTGGGGTGTTCCCGGTCTGCAGTGGTCAGTATCTATCAAAAGTGCTCCAAGGAAGGAACAGTGGAGAACCGGTGACAGGGTCATGGGCGGCCAAGGCTCATTGATGCACGTGGGGAGCGAAGGCTGGCCCATGTGGTCTGATCAAACAGAAGAGCTACTGTAGCTCAAATTGCTCAAGAAGTTAATGCTGGTTCTGATAGAAAGGTGTCAGCTGCATAGCTGCAAACCAGTCAGGGTGCCCATGCCGACCCCTGTCCACCGCCGAAAGCACCAACAGTGGGCATGTGAGTATCAGAACTGGACCACGGAGCAATGGAAGAAGGTGGCCTGGTCTGATGAATCACGTTTTCTTTTACATCACATGGGGGGCCGGGTACGTGTGTGTCGCTTACCTGGGGAACACATGGCACCAGGATGCACTATGGGAAGAAGGCAAGCCGGCGGAGGCAGTGTGATGCTTTGGGCAATGTTCTGCTGGGAAACCTTGGGTCCTGCCATCCATGTGGATGTTACTTTGACACGTACCACCTACCTAAGCATTGTTGCAGACCATGTACACCCTTTCATGGAAACGGTATTCCCTGGTGGCTGTGGCTCTTTCAGCAGATAATGCGCCTGACACAAAGCAGAAATGGTTCAGGAATGGTTTGAGGAGCACGAGTTTGAGGTGTTGACTTGGCCTCCAAATTCCCCAGATCTCAATCCAATCGAGCATCTGTGGGATGTGCTGAACAAACAAGGCCGATCCATGGAGGCCCCACCTCGCAATTTACAGGACTAAAGGATCTGCTGCTAACATCTTGGTCCCAGATACCACAGCACACCTTCAGGGATCTAGTGGAGTCCATGCCTCGACGGGTCAGGGCTGTTTCGGCAGCAAAAGGGGGACCAACACAATATTAGGTCATAATGTTATGCCTTTTTTTTTTGTCTGTTTCTCACACATATAGGGCTATAGCTTTTATGATCATTTAGGTTTTTCCACCATGAATACATGGAAAAGCTGCAAGAAAATATTCCACCGAAACAACAAGAGATTAGAATGCAGGTTTAGATCGACATGAGTAAACCTCACCTCAAAATACAGAAAACACCAGATGAAGAAAGAAACAGGAAGACAGCGCGCGTTTCCGATCAGAGAACCGCTGTCATTTACAAAAGACGCGTTTCCTGCTTACAAACTCACACACACACACACACACACACACACACACACACACACACACACCTGCTGCTCATCCTGTCTACTGTTAATACACATGAACAACTCACTCAGATAGGCCTACTCACACACATAACGTTAAACACACACTTTATTAAAAAACCCCGATAATTACACCGCGCCTAAAGACAAGCTCATTATCTGCCACAGAATATAGGCTAGCCTACTATTATAAATCCACAATATATGTGTCCATTAATAGCTAATAACTTCACTAATTAAGTTTATTTAAATCCACGGTTAATCACAAATTCAAACTGAATCGCTATGTTGTTTAAAAAATCGGTTACACTTTATTTTAAGGTGTCCCTGTTGCACAGACTAACAACATGCACTTACTGTAGGTTAAGTTAACCACAGTCTGTGTAATGAACACTGTCAAATAAAGCAACATTGTGCTATAAAGCACCTCAAATCTCTAGCTGAATACGTTTTGAAGAGCTGAAGAGTTTATGTGATGAGTGTACCTGTTCGGTTGTGAACACTGCTCCAGTCTCCCATCATGGATTCACACCCGCACTGATGATGATGATGAATGCCATTCAAACTGTTGCGCGAGCGCTTTCACTTCGCTTCAGACCGGCGCATGCGCAGATCGGCCGCAGACAGTCAGCACTGCTCAGTCTGGAGAGAGTATTTAGGATTTATGATGAGGACACGCTGTCTTTCACAGCTTAAACTCCAGCTGACCGATGACAACGCGAACTATCAACTGCTCAAGGATTCACCATAGCCTAATTATTTTTCTCTCATCATAGAGTTAAGACAAATGAACAAGAGAATAAGATCGTTTAGATGCCACAGGCCTTGTGTGTGGGACCCCCATCCGAAAATTTAACAGGAACATTAGAATGATAAAATGAGTTACATTGTTTTATTTTTTTCTACTCACTATTGTTAAATACTGTATGTAACCTATTTATGTATTTAATGTTCATATAATTTTGATTGTTTTATATTAATCAATTTGTATTTATTTATTTGAATCTATTTAATAGATTAACAACTAACTGATATTATTTTATTTTTATCACATTTTTATTTATTTAAATCTAATTTAATTATTACTTATTCCCCCTACTCTTCCACGGACCCCACTTTTAACCCCTGGTAAAGAAACGTGTCTCACTTGAAGTGGGGTTAAAACCACTGGTCTATATCAATTTATATATATATGTGTGTGTGTGTGTGTGGTGTCATTTATATAGATGTTGGTTAGAACCGCTTCATCTCATGCATGACACGCCGTTCTAAAATAGCTAGCCTAGTGCTCAAGTTAAAAGAAGTTCAGCTTTAAATAAACAAAAAAAAAACTTGCTTTGCGTTTTGTCAAAGTCCCTTTCAGGCAATTCAAAATTCTCTCGGCGGCCATCTTTGAAACGCCACCTGTTTTCTTCAAGTGCAGCTCCTATCTCTTTAAATATGGAAACATCAAATTCTCCAAGGCTGTTCACCAAGCTGTTAAATTTCATATTTGTCATCACCAATGAAACTGACAACAACTGTATCATAGCCTACATTTAGTTTCTACAATCTAAACGCTCAATTTTTTTTTAGCTGGACCAGTGCGCATGCGCAGTCCTAAGCTCGCTTTTTAGTACGCTGACTGTTGCGCTTCTAACGGCCGCTGGAGTGACGCGGTGACTTTACCAATCGGCGATTGGCTCTTTTATTTAGATGGCGGGACTTATTGCGCCGGTTCGGTTGAACGTTTTCCCATTCGTAGTAAAATGAGTCCACCACCGTCCAACTTTTACAGGTAAGAGCACTTGAAATGTGTAGGGGTATGTTTAATCCAGCCTAAAAGTGAGAGATTGAATCTGAGTCGTTCCTGTTACAGTGACTTTTCTGTCTCTATGATTTACTTATAAATTAATATAACTAATATTTTCTATGAATCACATATTTATAAGAAATTGCTTAAATTATATATTTAGGTCTTCTTTATCACTTAAACAGATACAATAGACATTAAAAAGACACACCTTGTAATTTACACACCTTTTTGTGGATATTTGCATTCAATTTGATCATGTCCTCAGTGCAAAGTAATCAACTTGATAAAAAACTCAAAATATTTTTAAATTATGGTATAGACTAGCTAAACTGCCTCTAATCAAATCATGTGAAACATATATATATAATTTTTTTATATATAATAAAGCTTCAACTCTCACTCTTTTTTTATGTTATCCTGCTTGTCACACTCTTAAAGTTCCACCCTGTTAGGCTGATATGAAGAATGTTTGTCTGGTAAAAACATATCTGATATAGGTATAAACGTTATGTTTATCTGTAGAAGGTTAGCTAAATGTTGATCACTAAAGGTTAGGTCTATAAACCTAACAGGGTGGAAATTCTAATAGAATAAATTGTATTTAGTGTATATTGTAAAATATATATACATACATATGCATATATAAATATAATATATATAAAACAATATTATACATTACTGATGACAAACCATGCAGGACAATGATGTTCATTTTTGTTCATTTTCAAATATCTTTGATTATGTTCAATCCTACAGTTTCAAGAATAAAAGTATATATGATGGCATGTCTGTACAATGAATCTACCCATTATTATTATTTGTTGAGTCCCTGAGCTTGACCAATATGTATTCCTAATAGTTAAACATGTCACTGTTCTGATAGAATGCTAAAAACATGAAAAACATGTACTTTCCCCCCAAAAAAATTATGAAGCCAAAATGTAACTGGATAACAAGAATGACCCATTTAACGTGGACTGTGTTTGCATTGCATTCAGAGATTGTTGTTTAAAAATTGCAGTCGTCTATGAAATACATTGTAATTGGAGTTATGCATGTTTTGTGTGTGTAAAATAATAGAAGAGTTATCACTGTGTAGAGGCCTGCTCTCAATGATCTGATGACTCGAGGAGGGAGTAAGATGTTGTCTTGCAAAAAAAAAAAGAGTTTCAAGAATTAGAAAAATGAAGTGAGAGTTTGAGTAAATGTTATTAGATCTAAGAGCATTCAGATGCCAGATAACAAGAAAGAAACAAGAAAGAGGAAGTACAGAAGGTCAGGTGACACGCTCAACAGGAAGACCAATGAGGTGTGACGACTCCTCAACCAAAGCCACTTGAAGGCTGAAGGCAAGCCTGCAAGGTTAAAGGGTCAATGGAGGAGAGGCTTCACTTCGCTGAATAAACTGCTTCATGTGGGAAAAAAGCTCATTTAATGACTGATCTATTTTACATTAAAAAATGCTGTTTTATAAGAGAAGACCGGTATGATTCAGATACGCCACTTCTCATTCATTTCTATGGTATCCACAAACAGCGACTGACTGTCGCACAACTCTGAACGGAATTCAATTGCTACGTCCCAATTTGCATACTATCCATTCTAAATAGTTGTCGAAATTCAAATTAGTGCGTCCCAAATCGTAGATTGTTGAAATGAGTATGCCAAAGATACCCGAATGGTTGACTTTTTCCAGTTAGAATCCAATGTGCAGATCCATTCACACTCTAAAGGCTAATATTACCCACAACCCATTGCGCGTTGGATGAGGATTCGATTAGAACTACAATCATGGCGGGGACGTATGAGTCCGACGGTAAAGTAGATCGTTTTATGCCGCGTTCCAGACAACCCATAACCTGTGTTTTTCCAAACTTCTACCCGTGAAAGTGAACTGGAACGGCAATCAAACCCGTGACTTCCCTGAACTCATACTAGATCGATGTACTCCCAGTTACGCGCTCTGACGTCACATTATTAAAATAAGGTATTGCTCTAACGTTATTTATCCGCGAATGTATTGCATTATCAGTAGCTTTTCTAGCGTTAGCTAGTTTTCAGGCCATTGAGTGCAAGAATAAATTAATACCAAATACATTTCCAAATATACAAATAACGTAAAATAAAAGGTATAACAGCTTCTCTTGCCTTATGCGCTATTTTTTCTCCTTCGTTTCCCTCAAATAAGCAAGGAGTAAGCACCTTTGGCGATAGAAATGATTGTAAATGAGCATAAGCCCATGCTTTGTTTACATCTAACTACCGCTCAGGCAGTTTGGAGTAGTGATGTGTCGTTCATGAACGTTCCGTTCATTTTGAACGAATCTTTAATATGACTCGAGAACAACGGGTGATCTCAGAGAGCGATTCTTTCATTTTGTGTTGACTGCGCATGTGCAACATCCCATATGTTCAGTACAGGAAACAGAATTTATTAGTTCATCAAGTACCAGCCCCATAGGCAAGGCTATGCAGTCACCGGAACAGAAAAGATTAGTTCATCTCTCAAGTCTTCTCATTCGAGTCGTTCGTTCAAGTCCCCATAGGCTGAATGCAGAAACAGTTCATCTCTCGAGTCTTGTTCTTTTGACCCGTGTTGGATACAGAAATTAGTTAATTCCTTTACAGTCTATGGTTAATTCACAACCTTCCTTACAAACAAGTGAGTCGTTTTTTTATGTTTGTTTAGTTCAGTTTTTTAGCTAGTTTAATTGATTTTCCTATGAAGCCTGGACACATTGGGTTGTTCAGAACGGATAGGCATAACAAATGTTTATTGCGCATATCTTCTGATGATTTTATAATGATAAATATATTACAACATGCAGTCAATAATACGACTGTAATGTTGTATATGTTGCGAGACACTGAACAGGGAATCGGTCATGTGAAAAAGAATGAACAACTCCCAACGAAAGACTCGAGAGATGAACTAATCAATTCTGTTTCCAGACGCATGTATTGCCTATGAGGCTGTCACGGCCCAGATCAGACATGATGACGTAACTAACGGCTCATACCCGAAGATACGAGAGGTGAACTAAACTTTCCAGGGAACAGACGTGATAAAATGTGAAGAGACAAAAGAAAGAACTATTTGGATCGGGAGGGGAGGTGAACTAACAGACTGCATACATAGACTCAAGCAATTTAAGCAATTAATTAATAATTTCTTTCTCAAAGTTTGGCCATGGCTGCATTAGTTTATAGTTTATTTTGTATTCCAAAAGTACTAAATGTGTTGAAATGTTAATGTGTTGATTTTAATTAGATTCTGCTGAATTGAACGAAAATGACTTGAAAAACGATTTGTTCATTTTGCTGAACGAGATTCAAAGATCCGAATCAGTAAAATGATCCGAACTTCCCACTACTAGTTTGGAGTGACTTCGCCTGGAACGCTACAAAGCCGCGAGTCGTGGTTTGAAGTCGTAACTTACGGGCTCAAAAACCTGCCTGGAACGCAGCATTAGATAAAGAAGTTTGAGTGATTAATAATCAGTATCTAACCATATTTCATCTGCAACAACATTGAGAAATCTTGTAATGATTTGGCCATTAACTTTTAAATGCATCATTATGCAAATTGAAAACACACGAGGAGAGTATCTGCATGAAAGACCCACAACTGGTAGATCAGCGTGTTCCTACATTTTGGAAACAAAATCGGAATCTATAGGAAATCAAATTAAAGGAACACGCCGAATTAAGTTCTGCATAATTAAGGGCGTGGCCACTTTGTGCTTCAAAAATGCTCTTCAGAAAGCTATGGGTGACGTCATGGACACTACGTCCACGTAACTAAACGACAGAGCTGTCCGTTAAAGATGCAGTTATGACGAAGTAGTTTGTCCCAAAAGCTGAAACACACTCAAAAGTATGGACTTTTTCTTCACAAAAACAGTAAATACTTTTAGGCCATAGAATACTGTAAGTAGGCGAATTGGGATGCAGCAAATGATGTCAAGGCTGTAATGCGATTGGTTATCAAGGCACATGTGATCCAAGTTAGCCGTTAGTCTTTCTTCAACGGTAGAACCAGGGACCCTCGTATCTCCAAGCAGAAACCGCCCACTGTCTTTCTCTTGAAGCCAACATGGAAGAGACTCAGGGCGTTTTTACACCTATAGATCATTTGTTTTGTTTCTGAAACAGGGACTTGATTTGTCACAATGTTGCATTTTCTTCCTGGTTTGGTTTGCTTTCACAAGGCAACCTTCTGAAATGTACCAAAATGTGTTCATGTAAGTCACATGCAAGCTCAACTGACCTATTATTGGTAAGTTTCCTCTGCGTCATCCATCAAGATGATTGACAAGTTCTCTACATGAACTTATTGTGGCTTTATTTATAACTGTCGAGACACATGCAAACACTATGTAGCGTCATTCCCGCTGTTAAATTATAGACTACATTTGTATTAATACTGCAGCAGATTCAAACACACTCTCTAGATGTCCCAGCGCTGTCTAGAGGTTAACTGTGTCACACGCAAACACTACGACACACACAAACACTGTAAGGATGTTATAATGCAGCTAGAGCAGGAATCAAGGCTTCACCGGGACAGCATTCTCGCACAGAGAAGCGCAATTGCCACAACATTTTAAGATGAAGAGGGTTTCAACTGTGATCACTAATGTGCTCACAGAATCATCAGACACTATTGCTCTTTATATAGCACATTTCCCCTTATGAATTATGACACCATTTGGTTTGTTGGGTTGGATTGCTTTCCCACCTCAAGAGAACCGCCCCATTGTTAGTTTGCGATCGGGCCGAGACCACCTCGTTCAGGCGGCTATTTTGGTGCGGATCCGAGCGCGATTGCCTTGTTCACATATGCCTAAACTAACCGAACCAAGGGAGAAAACGCACCAGGTTCCAAAACAAACGCTCAGGTGTGAAAACACCCCTTAACCCCCTGGTGCTCTTCGGTCATTTCATTTCGTTTTGAAATGTTAAAAATCACTGCTTTATCAGAATGATTTGAAACTTGGTGACTTTTCTAGCATTAGGTATGTTAACACACAAAAAAATTGAGGGCATGATTCGAGCATGCTAAGTGGTCGTAAAAAAAATTACTCCCACTTGTGCTCTTCGGTCAAAAATGACCCCATAGGAAATGAATGGGAAATC
This sequence comes from Gobio gobio, assembly GCF_949357685.1. Taxonomy (NCBI): domain Eukaryota; kingdom Metazoa; phylum Chordata; class Actinopteri; order Cypriniformes; family Gobionidae; genus Gobio; species Gobio gobio. The sequence continues at coordinate 8,930,011 of NC_137116.1, read as the reverse complement.
TGCAAAAACACAAATTCACAGAAAAAAATCTATTTCTAACAAAACCAAAAAAATCTAAAACTTTATAATAAATAGTCTTTGAGATTTTTTAAATATATATTCAAATCCATAAAAAAAAAAAAAACATTAAATGTGTTCAAAAGAGAACTATGGAATTCTCAAGCCTCTCCATAGAGACCTCTAGTGATTACACCCATGGTTGCATGATTTCTTAAATAATTCCAAAAGAGGGCGCTAATCTCTGCCTTCAAAAGAATATATTTTGAAGGCCTAGTCTCTATTTTAACCTGAAATACTGCAATAATAATAAGAAAAAAAAGGGAAAAAAAGACAGGTTCAAAAAGTGGTTTTGGTCTATACGGCTAATTTTGCCCTTCATGAAAACTGGGAGGGAGTGTTTTTTTTTGTAACTCATCTGTTTAAATTATATTAAGCCTTAAAGTTCTGCATAATTAAGGGCGTGGCCATTTGAGTGACAGGTGGATTGCTGTTTGTCTGCTAGTCATCACGTCACCTCAGCTCCACGTCCCGCCTCTTTGCACATTTTCGGCTATCCGGGAGTGATCCGCGGTGACGCGCTCCCAAGATGGTGATGACCGGCTCTGCCCACTTTGGGCTTCAAAAATGCTCTTCAGAAACCTATGGGTGACGTCATGGACACTACGTCCATAGTTTTATACAGTCGATGGTATCTCTCAATAATTAGACCATCGCTGTGTCAAGAGATCGAATACTTCCCTACTATATAATATGCGAAAAACAGTCCGAATACATAATGTTCGAAAAACTGTTGTTGAAAAGTACCCAGATGACCTATTACTAGATTCTGAAGTGTGCATTCGATGGACACTTTACTATCCCATGAGGCCATGGGAGAGGATTTATGAATGGAGGTGAAGTGACGCAACTAACGCTAGAAGATCACATGATAATAACAACATGGCGGATGTAGTACGTCCAGATTACATTCATACTACACAGACTCATACTACACCGATCAGGCTTAACATTATGACCACTGACAGGTGAAGTGAATAACACTGATTATCTCTTCATCACGGCACCTGTTAGTGGGTGGGATATATTAGGCAGCAAGTGAACATTTTGTCCTCAAAGTTGATGTGTTAGAAGCAGGAAAAATGGGAAGAGTAAGGATTTGAGCGAGTTCAATCAAATTGTGATGGCTAGACGACTGGGTCAGAGCATCTCCAAAACTGCAGCTCTTGTGGGGTGTTTGCAGTGGTCAGTCTCTATCAAAAGTGGACCAAGGAAGGAACAGTGGTGAACCGGCGACAGGGTCATGGGCTCATTGATGCACGTGGGGAGTGAAGGCTGGGCCGTGTGGTCCAATCAAACAGAAGAGCTACTGGAGCTCAAATTTCTCAAAAAGTTAATGCTGGTTCTGATAGAAAGGTGTCAGACCTTGGGTCCTGCCAACATGTGCATATTACTTTGACACGTACCACCTACCTAAGCATTATTGTAGACCATATACAGTTTAAAGGCCTGTTCACATCTGGACGATTTTCACTTGCGTTTATCGCCGATGTTTAACGCGTCGTGACTAAACAAAGGGCGCCAATGTGAGTGTGCACACCGACGCGCAAAACGGCAGACGTAAAAGTGTAATTTAAAAAAAAAAAACGGCATGGGTTCGTTTTTTTGTTTTGACGTGTGTTAAAAAGCAGTTAGCAAAAAGTGTGAAAGGTTTTGGCAAGCACGTAAAAACTGTCTCTCTTCTTCTTCTACGTGACAACCGAGTGTCATAAGCGCAAAGTGCACCACCTTGTGTACCGGGAGCAACATCTACTGAATTTGCACGTTCACTAGGCGCATCGCCAGTGAAAATCGCTTGGGTGTGAACACTCAAGACGTGCCGAAAAACGCTGGTTATAAGCGTGCAATATTCGTCCCGGTGTGTACAGGCCTAAAGGTGTTGACTTGGCCTCCAAATTCCCCAGATCTCAATCCAATCGAGCATCTGTGGGATGTGCTGAACAAACAAGTCCGATGCATGGAGGCCCCACCTCGCAACTTACAGGACTTAAAGGATCTGCTGCTAACATCTTGGTGCCAGATTCCACAGCACACCTTCAAGGGTCTAGTGGAGTCCATGCCTCGACGGGTCAGGGCTGTTTTGGCAGCAAAAGGGGGACCCAACACAAAATTAGGTCATAATGTTATGCCTGATCGGTGTATGTAGAACATCCTTTTTAACGGTCGCAAAGTTTAAATGTAGTACCTACTCAGTACGCAATCTATTTACACAGTGACATCGCCACCCACTGGCCTGGCAGCAGAATGCAGCAATGTTAGTCTTTTTGTGCATGTGTGTGTTCCCTGAAACCCTAGTGGAACTCTATGATGAAATAGAGAAATGCAGTTTCAACACATCACAGCATGCGCTTTCACAATCCATCCATAACCATGATTGAATAAGACGCAGGAAGTCAGTACCACCCTATTCCAAGAAAACCTTTGTCTCGAGTACATCGAGTGTCTTGTGAACAAGAACTGTACCCATTAGTTGTGGGGAAGCATGCCAATGTTAAGATAAAAGCACATTTATTTCCATAAAGACAAACACCAGTGACCAGATACTCTTTAATTCATTGATATGTTATAAGACAGCTTTTGTACACATAAAATTCTTTTAATAATACTGGTTCTGGCTCAAACTCTATTAAAAGAGAAGCAGGTGCAGGGTTTTCCACCTGTGTGAAGTGAGCAGTACTTCTGCTGTGAAACAGGAAGTGCGCCATCTGTGATAGAGCATGAGGAGGAACGCGAGTTACCATGAGCACCGCCCCTGAACCTTTACATTAACAGTCACATGACAGCAAACGCTTCCAAACGGCCAGTGGCCTGCCATGGCTGTCTGCATTCAACTATAAAACTGAGTATCGTGAAGCAAGAGGACAGTGAGTTAATGCTTTAACTAATAATAACACATCTGAAAGGCAACAAATGAGAAAAATAAACCATTTCATAGACATTCACAAGAACTTCATCTGGAAGGGAACAGTGCACGCGACGAGCAGTGATCGCGTGAAGGAAGGAAAAATCATCTTCAAAAGAAAGAGTAAAAAAGTGCTCAGGATAAAGTGATTTCAAGTAACAGGAGTTCTTTTTAAAAGGGGAGGGACCAAAGGCGAGGGAGAGCGTCCTATTGGCTGACATCTCCCTTTCCAGCGTGACAGGAGCTCCGTCCAATCGGCTGCATCCGTCTGAACACTCTCTGAACGCACGCTCGACCGTTACGTCTTCTCGTGTCACAGCCTGAGAATGAAAACACACAGAACTGAAGCCCTGCGATCACGCCGTAAATCTGGACACAAATGCTCATATTTCACTCCGAAATATAAAGAACAAATATATTTTGAAGAAAACAAATGCATGATCTTATTTCAATTGAACGGTACTGTTATGTTGTAGTAGTATTTCCATGAGGCACAATAATAATTCCCTCTCAGTTTCCCGGTGACAGTAATAATTTACAACTAGAGTCGTCTTGAAAATGAAGTTGCACTCGTCTTTTCTTCCCTATTGTGCTGTATATCTGAGTGAAACGCTTCTCAAACAAGAACAAATGTAGGGCGGGGCTTGGTTTTGCCTGTGGGGAATTGATTGGATGATTGTGGTTTGCTATTGGTGGAGCTCATGTGAGTGACAGGTTGCCCCGCCCTCATCATCAGAGAAGAGAAGAGATGAGAGAGAGAGGGAGGGAAAGTAATTTTTTTTAACAATAATTCGATTTTTTGTCTTTATGTAGGCTCCATTTTCTTCATGAAAAATATCATTTCTTATTTTTTTCCTATTGATTTTGGAGTGAAATATGACCTGAACTTGTTATTTGTGAGACGATCAGGAGAACAGAATTAGATCTCAGTGAAGATCAAACACAGACAGACACTTATTATCTCTGAGGTCACCACAGGGTCATGGAAATCCATCTGACCTTAATCTCACAGGTGACACACACACACACACACACGCACGCACGCACGCACGCACGCACGCACGCACACACACACACACACACACACACAGGGTTTTTTGTGAAATGTGAGGACATTCCATAGGCGTAATGGTTTTTATACCGTACAAACCGTATTTTCTATCCCCTTACACTGCCCCTGCCCCTAAACCTACCCATCACAGGAAACTGCACAGTTTACTTTCTGTGAAAAAAACCTCATTCTGTATGATTTATAAGCATTTTGAAAAGTGAGGACATGGGTAACGTCCTCATATTTCACCCTCTTTTTGTAATACCTATGTCATACCTATGTCATTATACACATTTGTGTCCTGATATTTCACAAAAACATGCCCACACACACACATGTTGGGTTTTCATGTTTTATGGGGACTTTCCATAGGCGTAATGGTTTTTATACCGTACAGACCGTATATTCTATCCCCCTACACTGCCCCTGCCCCTAAACCTACCCATCACAGGAGACATTCTGCATTTTTACATTTTCAAAAAACATCACTTAGTCTGATTTATAAGATGTTTTCCTCATGGGGACCAAAAAATGTCCCCACAAGGATGAGGATTTTGGATATTGCCATCTTTGTGGGGACATTTTGTCCCCATAACGTAAGGATTACCAGTCCACACACACACACACACACACTCTCTCTCTCACACACACACACACCTGAGGTTGTGCTTTAGTGATGGCCGCTCGGCTCTTGGTCCAACTCTTCAGATTTTCCTGTCCGTTGAGAAGATGGAGCTGTTGACAACTGCTTCTGAAACACACACACACACACTCCGCTGAAGAGGACGCAAAGTAAACAGACTCCAGCTACAGCGGCCTAAAAACACAGAACAGTATTTATCCTTCATCCAAAGAAATCTGCTCTAAAACAGTTATTATTGTACATTATGTGTACAATTATATTTGGAAAATATTTAGCTTATATATATATATATATATATATATATACACACACACACTCACCTAAAGGATTATTAGGAACACCATACTAATACTGTGTTTGACCCCTTTCGCCTTCAGAACTGCCTTAATTCTATGTGGCATTGATTCAACAAGGTGCTGAAAGCATTCTTTAGAAATGTTGGCCCATATTGATAGGATCGCATCTTGCAGTTGATGGAGATTTGTGGGATGTACATCCAGGGCACGAAGCTCCCGTTCCACCACATCCCAAAGATGCTCTATTGGGTTGAGATCTGGTGACCGTGGTGGCCATTTTAGTACAGTGAACTCATTGTCATGTTCAAGAAACCAATTTGAAATGATTCGAGCTTTGTGACATGGTGCATTATCCTGCTGGAAGTAGCCATCTGAGGATGGGCACATGGTGGTCATAAAGGTATGGACATGGTCAGAAACAATGCTCAGGTAGGCCGTGGCATTTAAACGATGCCCAATTGGCACTAAGGGGCCTAAAGTGTGCCAAGAAAACATCCCCCACACCATTACACCACCACCACCAGCCTGCACAGAGGTAACAAGACATGATGGATCCATGTTCTCATTCTGTTTACGCCAAATTCTGACTCTACCATTTGAATGTCTCAACAGAAATCGAGACCAGGCAACATTTTTCCAGTCTTCAACTGTCCAATTTTGGTGAGCTCGTGCAAATTGTAGTCTCTTTTTCCTATTTGTAGTGGAGTTGAGTGGTACCCGGTGGGGTCTTCTGCTGTTGTAGCCCATCCGCCTCAAGGTTGTGCGTGTTGTGGCTTCACAAATGCTTTGCTGCATACCTCGGTTGCAACGAGTGGTTCTTTCAGTCAAAGTTGCTCTTCTATCAGCTTGAATCAGTCGGCCCATTCTCCTCTGACCTCTAGCATCAACAAGGCATTTTCGCCCACAGGACTGCCGCATACTGAATGTTTTTCCCTTTTCACACCATTCTTTGTAAAGCCTAGAAATGGTTGTGCGTGAAAATCCCAGTTACTGAGCAGATTGTGAAATACTCAGACCGGCCCGTCTGGCACCAACAACCATGCCACGCTCAAAATTGCTTAAATCACCTTTCTTTCTCATTCTGACATTCAGTTTGGAGTTCAGGAGATTGTCTTGACCAGGACCACACCCCTAAATGCATTGAAGCAACTGCCATGTGATTGGTTGATTAGATAATTGCATTAATGAGAAATTGAACAGGTGTTCCTAATAATCCTTTAGGTGAGTGTATATATATATACACACACAATTTGTGCTTTTAATTACACTTATTTATTTATTTTAAACATTTTGTTATTCATTTATTTTAATCTAATTCATTGATGTTAGTTTAATCTTAGTTTTTTGTTTAGTTTTTTCCGCAGTTTTAAAACCCCTGCTCTTAAATACACAATTATTGCTAAATTGACATCTATTTTTTTAATACTAAAATCACAAATGCTGATGATTTATCCACAACAACTACAGAAACTTTGCAGGAGAATAATAAAAACTCCCTCATTTATGCATCCGTAACCTAATAACTTGAACAATTGAATCAATCTTTTGAAGCAAATGAAAATATAGCACTGTACAACAAACATTGTATTTTTTTAAGATGCTGCACAACAGTAATTGTATAGTGCATAAATTAAAAACTGGATTAAAAAATATCTTGGTTGTATGACATTAAAATTAAAATGGTATTGTTATTACTACTACTACTACTACTACTACTACTACTACTACTAAGTACATTCTCCTTTAAAATATTAATATATTTCTGTCATCATTTCTAATAAATGTATAATGAATAAATTATATATGTATATAAGTAATACTAAATATGGATATTGATTTATGGCCCAGCCCTACAGGTCCCATCTGCAGTGAATGTAAGGAGACAGGACGAGAGCACTGGATCTGTGCATTAATGGCTGTCGTGTGAAAGTCTTACCTCGAGTCTTTTCTTGGGCTCAGTGGCGCCCCCTGCCGTCCCGTCCGCTCCTTCACACTGCTTACACATGCGGATGTTCCTGCTCTCCGACACCCTCGAACACTTCCCACAGACGGCCTGCACACAGACAGCAGCTCAGTGAGTGTGCGTGTCAGAGAGTGTATGTTTGTGTGTGTGTGTGTGTGTGTGTGTGAGTGAGTGAGTGCAAATGTGTGAGTGAGTGAGTATGTGTGTGTGTGTGTGTGAGAGAGTGAGTTAGTGAGTGAGTGCAAATGTGTGTGTGAGTGAGTGAGTGAGTGAGTGTGTGTGTGTGTGTGTGTGCAAATGTGTGAGTGAGTGAATGAGTGCAAATGTGTGAGTGAGTGAGTGAGTGAGTATGTATGTGTGTGTGTGTGTGTGTGTGTGTGAGGTGAACTCGTACCGCGCCGCAGGTCTTGCAGTGGTGTTTGCGTTTGGTGAAATGGAAGGTCTCACTGCATCCTTTGCATGTCTCTCGTTCCTTCTCCCGCCTCTTTGAGCTCTTCTACAGACAGACACAAACACACACATGTGAACACAGGGCCGTGGAGCTCAGATTCAGATCTGCAGTGTGTGTGTGTGTGTGTCTCACCCGCTCCTGCTGAGCTCCGTCCGTCTCACATGTGCCTGTGCTGCTCCATGAGCCCTGCCATCAAACACACACAAACCTCTGTCTTAGATTGAATTAGTGTGTGTGTGTCAAGTTCGCTTTGTTTCTACAGCGCTTTATACAACACTCAGTAGTTAGTGGAAGCAGTTACCGGTGAGTCAGGCGTGTGTTCGTCGTCACGGAAGGAGCTGTTGAAAGCTTTGAATGTCTCGCTGTTCTGCTTGTGCTTCTCGATCGTCGCCGAAATCACCTGCAAACACACACAGATCAGATTCTGATGATGGTTCACACAAACACTAACACAAAGTCCTGATGCCATTTCATCATCATGTCAAGTTTCTCAATCTGGCTCTTTTCCCTCCATCATAAATGAGTGTCGTCTCAGAGCATCAGGCGAAACACACACGGACACACGGACACACACACACACACACACACACACACACACACACACACATACACGTCTATATTACCAACAGGGGACCATCACTCCACACTGACCAAGAGGGGACCTGTGTTTCTAGTCATTTTGAAGAAACAAAACTTAGATACAAAATTTTGTTTTAAGGTCTTTTTTCATAATATAACTTCAAATAAGCATTTTTTTTTTTTTTTTTTAAACATGCCAAGAGGGGACCTGACCGATGTCTACCTATCCAACAGGGGACCTCCATAGCCTGCAATGGAGCTGTGTGTGTGAAAGGGAAGAGAGCTGGCAGTCAAGTCTGTCTTCATTATTTAATATATATATATATATATATATATATATATATATATATATATATATATATATATATATATATATATATATATATATATAATTATATAATGTTCACACAGGCATCAGGGAACACAATGAGCACACAACGGAGAAAAAGCCATGTTGTGGACATTACAGAAAATAATTTAAGAAATTCATTCTCTGTTGTGTCTTCATACTTACAGTATATGATCCGTCCACATCTCTCATTTAAGCTTATTTTCAAGAACACCAACACTGTAAAAAAAAATCATCTCTCCAATTGAAAATTTTCTAGTGACCGATCACATCTAAATTTTTTAGTTGGCCAAATTGAATTTCTTGAATTTTAATTGAATTAAAGTGCATCAATTTACAGAAAATTTTCAATTGGAAAAATTTTCTGTTGTTTGTGCCTACGGGCCGAACGGCAGTGCAGAGTACCCGACCTTCTTGGAGTCTCTGGGAGGGGTGCTGGAGAGTGCTCCGACTGGGGACTCCGTCGTTCTACTGGGGGACTTCAACGCCCACGTGGGCAATGACAGTGAAACCTGGAGGGGCGTGATTGGGAGGAACGGCCCCCCTGATCTGAACCCGAGTGGTGTTCAGTTATTGGACTTCTGTGCTAGTTACAGTTTGTCCATAACGAACACCATGTTCAAGCATAAGGGTGTCCATCAGTGCACATGGCACCAGGACACCCTAGGTCGTAGGTCAATGATCGACTTTGTGGTCGTTTCATCTGATCTGCGGCCGTATGTCTTGGACACTCGGGTGAAGAGAGGGGCGGAGCTGTCAACTGATCACCACCTGGTGGTGAGTTGGATCCGATGGCGGGGGAGGAAGCTGGATAGACTCGGTAGACCCAAACGTACTGTGAGGGTCTGCTGGGAACGTTTGGCCGAGTCTCCTGTCAGAGAGATCTTCAACTCCTGCCTCCGGCAGAGCTTCGACCGGATCCCGAGGGAGGCTGGAGATATTGAGTCCGAGTGGACCATGTTCTCCACCTCCATTGTCAAAGCGGCTGCTCGGAGCTGTGGCCGTAAGGTCTCCGGTGCCTGTCGAGGCGGCAATCCCCGAACCCGGTGGTGGACACCGGAAGTAAGGGATGCCGTCAAGCTGAAGAAGGAGTCCTATCGGGCCTGGCTGGCTTGTGGGACTCCTGAGGCAGCTGACAGGTACCAACAGGCTAAACGGACTGCAGCCCGGGTGGTCGTGGAGGCAAAAACTCGGGCCTGGGAGGAGTTCGGTGAGGCCATGGAAAAAGACTATCGGCTGGCCTCGAAGAGATTCTGGCAAACCGTCCGGCGCCTCAGGAGGGGGAAGCAGTGCCCTACCAACGCTGTTTACAGTGGCGATGGGCGGCTGTTGACCTCGACTGGGGATGTTGTCGGACGGTGGAAGGAATACTTCGAGGATCTCCTCAATCCCGCCGTCACGTCTTCCATTGAGGAAGCAGAGGCTGGGGGCTCAGAGGAGGACTCGTCCATCACCCGGGCTGAAGTCACCGAGGTGGTCAAGAAACTCCTCGGTGGCAAGGCACCGGGGGTGGATGAGATCCGCCCTGAGTACCTCAAGTCTCTGGATGTTGTGGGGCTGTCTTGGCTGACACGCCTCTGCAGCATCGCGTGGCGGTCGGGGACAGTGCCTCTGGGATGGCAGACCGGGGTGGTGGTCCCTCTTTTTAAGAAGGGGGACCGGAGGGTGTGTTCCAACTATAGGGGGATCACACTTCTCAGCCTCCCCGGGAAAGTCTATGCCAGGGTACTGGAGAGGAGAATCCGGCCGATAGTGGAACCTCGGATTCAGGAGGAACAGTGTGGTTTTCGTCCTGGTCGCGGAACACTGGACCAGCTCTATACCCTCTATAGGGTGCTGGAGGGTTCATGGGAGTTTGCCCAACCAGTCCACATTTGTTTTGTGGATTTGGAGAAGGCATTCGACTGTGTCCCTCGCGGCGTCCTGTGGAGGGTGCTGGGGGAATATGGGGTCCGGGGTCCTTTGCTGAGGGCTGTCCGGTCCCTGTATGACCGAAGCAGGAGTTTGGTCCGCATTGCCGGCAGTAAGTCAGACTTGTTCCCGGTGCATGTTGGACTCCGGCAGGGCTGCCCTTTGTCGCCGGTTCTGTTCATAATTTTTATGGACAGAATTTCTAGGCGCAGCCAAGGGCCGGAGGGTGTCAGGTTTGGGGACCACACGGTTTCGTCTCTGCTCTTTGCGGATGACGTTGTCGTGTTGGCCCCTTCTAACCAGGACCTTCAGCATGCATTGGGACGGTTTGCAGCCGAGTGTGAAGCGGCTGGGATGGGGATCAGCACCTCCAAATCCGAGGCCATGGTCCTCAGTCGGAAAAGGGTGGCTTGCCCACTCCAGGTTGGTGGAGAGTTCCTGCCCCAAGTGGAGGAGTTTAAGTATCTAGGGGTCTTGTTCACGAGTGAGGGGAGGATGGAACGGGAGATTGACAGACGGATCGGTGCAGCTTCTGCAGTAATGCGGTCGATGTACCGGTCTGTCGTGGTGAAGAAAGAGCTAAGCCGTAAGGCGAAGCTCTCGATTTACCGGTCAATCTACGTTCCTACTCTCACCTATGGTCATGAGCTTTGGGTTATGACCGAAAGGACAAGATCCCGGATACAGGCGGCCGAAATGAGCTTTCTCCGCAGGGTGGCTGGGCGCTCCCTTAGAGATAGGGTGAGAAGCTCAGTCACTCGGGAGGAACTCGGAGTAGAGCCGCTGCTCCTCCACATCGAGAGGGGACAGCTGAGGTGGCTCGGGCATCTGTTCCGGATGCCTCCTGAACGCCTTCCCGGGAAGGTGTTTCGGGCATGTCCAACCGGGAGGAGGCCCCGGGGAAGACCGAGGACACGCTGGAGGGACTATGTCTCCCGGCTGGCCTTGGAACGCCTCGGTGTCCCCCCGGAAGAGCTAGAGGAAGTGTCTAGGGAGAGGGAAGTCTGGGCATCTCTGCTTAGACTGCTGCCCCCGCGACCCGGCCCCGGATAAGCGGAAGAAGATGGATGGATGGATGGATTTTCAATTGGAGACCTGAATTTTTTTTACAGTAAAAGGTATTTCAATGTGTGACTTATTTTTAATTAAAACATAGTTTCTGCTCTCTAAAATCCCAAATAATGTCCTTTGTTTTTGAGATTTTTAGAGTGAGATTGATTTCTTGCACCAATAAAAAAATTAATAAATATAGGACTGGACAAGCAGAAATTGTTCTTTAAGGTAATAATCACAGGTCATCACTTTATATAGTAAATAATGATAATGTTAAACACAATGACTCGGTCCCCTGTTAGATAGTAAATCACGACACCAGTGTGTTTGCTTTGTCATTTCTTGCCATCTCAAACACACTGTAGATATTCACTGTATATATTGAGATAACTCAATTATATGGCGACTTGCATTAAAATGTTTATCCGTCTCAATTAAATTATGTGAACTGAATGACTTTTAACATTGACACTTTAGTTGTTTAACCAACTGATGATTTGCAACTCAGCAATCAACACACAACTGAGTTTTAAGAGTTAAATCAAGCAGAAATATTTCTCTAATGTATTAATTGCAGATCATCAGATCAATGATTATGTTAAACACAATGACTCGGTCCCCTGTTAGATAGTAAATCACGACACCAGTGTGTTTGCGTTGTCATTTCTTTCCATAAACACACTGTGGAGATTTAGAGTTTTTATAGCAATAACTGAGTTTTAAGAGTTAAATCAAGCAGAAATATTTCTCTAATGTATTAATTGCAGATCATCTTTGAATAATGATAATGTTAAACACAATGACTCGGTCCCCTGTTAGATAGTAAATCACGACACCAGTGTGTTTGCTTTGTCATTTCTTCATCTCAAACACACTGTAGATATTCACTGTATATATTGAGATAACTCAATTATATGGCGACTTGCATTAAAATGTTTATCCGTCTCAATAAAATTATGTGAACTGAATGACTTTTAACATTGACACTTTAGTTGTTTAACCAACTGATGATTTGCAACTCAGCAATCAACACACAACTGAGTTTTGACCTCTAAAATCTTATTATAGTGTATTTTTATGGTAAGTATTGGTGTTTTATGTTTTAAATCAAGCAGAAATCACTCTTTAAGGAAACAATTGCAGGTCACACTTTATACAGTGAACATGATTTCCTTAAATTGACTTAAGTCCCCTGTTGGATGGTAAAACACAACGCCTGTTTGATTGCTTTGACATTTCTTGCCATCACAAACACACTGTAGAGATTTTGAAGGTCAGAACTAAATGTTATGGTGACTTGCATGAAAATCTTCATCCGTCTCAATTAAATTATGCAAACTGAACGTCTTTTAACATTGACACTTTAGTTGAAGATTTTCAACTCAACAATCAACACACAACTGAGTTTTGACCTCCAAAATCATTATACAGTGTATATTAAATTTAAATAAAAAATATAAATTTTCTTTACAAAACAAGTTTGACTCTCTACTGCTTATTCATTATTGTTTATGTTACATGGTCCATGTTTACATTACAGTATAAAATTGTTCCTAAGTTTTCCTCTTTTATATAGATGGTAATGACTAAATATCCTTGCACACCGAAATGTTCACACGTAAAAAAAAAGATCAAGCACGTTTACACACAGCCTCTGAAACTTTCCTTCGTCATAAAAAAAATCTGATCAGGTTCAGTTTTCTGCATTTTTCGCATCCATAGCAAGCATTTTGAGAGAGGTTTCAAATTTCTGTGTTATTCATTTTTGTGTCAAAATTTTGAACATAAGTTGAACAGTTTAAAAAAGAAAGTGTGAACGTTCAAATTAGCCTTTATAGTTCATAAAGTTTTGCTGGCGTTTGTATCTAATTGAGAAAAGAATGAATGTAAATTGAAAGATGTCGTCATTGAACACATTTTGTGCCAAAGCAAATAAATGATCCACAGTTTAGCCACATAGGCTGATGTGATCCCTGAGTGAAGAGTTTTGAAAAAGTGATGAGTATTCAGAAATGTGTCCTAGCAGATGTTTAAAAAACCCTGTAATATCACTATTAGTAAGGGATCACTGTATAATATCAGTCTTTAAATCTGAGTTATTGAAAGTGAACGGACAGTTCTCTTCTGATAGCATATAATTCAGTGGAAAAAGAAGTAAACTTGAGAATTACATATGGCATATCTTGCTTTATTATGCTGAGATTGATCGAGATTGACACATCCCCCAAACCCTATTTACATATGAATACAGGAAAGGCCAAAGCCATTGTCTCACAGGTGAGGAATAGGCCTTACAGAGCTGGTACACCCATGTCACAGAAACAAACTTCTCAAACAAACTAGAGAAAACGCTGCGATTTACCTGGGAAAATTAAAGCAATGTACACTTTTTCCAATCCCTACGACACATTTTTCAATACTTGGGTCACTTTTTTAAAACTCTTCACACACTTCTCCAAAATGAATTTCAGCTTGGCACAGCAGTTATTTTAATGTTCAAAATGCACTAAAACTACCAAAAAGGATTCTGAGGATTCAAAGGAATCACCCAACAAACACACTTTTTCAATCATAAAACACAGACCTAAAACACATGATCATTACACAATGTTTTCTTTTGTAAAATTTTCTTTTCAAAACAAGACTTACACTATAATTCACTGCAGTTTATGTTACATGGTCCTTGGTCCAGTACAGTATAACATTATTCCTAAATGTTTCCCTTTTGAATGGATGGCAATGCAATTTAAAAACTAACACCAACTAAATCTATTTGTTTTGATAGTATTTTATATTTTAGATTCAAAATACAACCCCAAATCAGAAAAAGTTGTGACAGTATGGAAAACGCAAAAAAAAAAAAAAAAAAAAAAAAGAGAGGTGATTTCTAAATGTACTTTGACTTGTATTTTATTGCAGACAATATGAACACAAAATATTTCATGTTTTGTCTGGTCAACTTCATGTCATTTGTAAATATGCATCCTTTCCTGTCATTCAGACCTGCAACACATTTAAAAAAAAGTTGGGACAGTAAAGCATTTACCACCTTGTAATGTTGCCATTCCTTTTCACAACACTTAAAAGACGTTTAGGGACTGAAGACACCAAGTGATGAAGTGTTTCAGGTGTAATTTTGTCTTAAGGTGGGCAACAGTACGGGGTCTTAGTTGTCCACATTCACTGAGTGAAGACAAAAAGTGAACAGTGAAAGAGTGATGAGAATTGAGAAATGTGTCCCAGCAAATGTAAAAAAAAAAAAAAAAAAAACTGTTGACATGTTTTAAATTGTTTTAAAAATTAAATTAAATTAAATTAAATATATTTTCATCTTATTAGAAGTGATATTTTCTTGGTGTTTAGCCCCACAGCTTTCTGCATATCGCTTTACGTTTTTTTTTTTATTGCATTGGCCAATACTAAATTGATATGTTAAAAACTGTGAATCATTTTTCATTGCTTTCACACAAAATGCATTCAATGACCACATTTTCCAAAATCCACGAACACTTTTGTTATTCGTACCTAACTATCTGCAAAACTATATATTTTTAGCACATTCTTTGAATGCTAACACACTGCTTTCAGAACTGATCAAACACATTCAAGTCTGAACGATGATCAACTCATTTCTGCAGGAATTATATTAAAATCCAAAGGGACCCACTTTATATAAGGTGGCCTTAACTACTATGTACTAACATTTTAATTATCCATTTGATACAATGCACTTATTGTTTACATACATGTCTTTACATTGTACTTACATTTTTAAATATACCTGCATGTAATTACATCTGTAATTAATTTCTGTAGTTACATCTTGTTTTGAAAAGAAAATTTTACAAAAGAAAACATTGTGTAATGATCATGTGTTTTAGGTCTGTGTTTTATGATTTAAAAAGTGTGTTTGTTGGGTGATTCCTTTGAATCCTCAGAATCCTTTTTGGTAGTTTTAGTGCATTTTGAACATTAAAATAACTGCTGTGCCAAGCTGAAATTCATTTTGGAGAAGTGTGTGAAGAGTTTTAAAAAAGTGACCCAAGTATTGAAAAATGTGTCGTAGGGATTGGAAAAAGTGTACATTGCTTTAATTTTCCCAGGTAAATCGCAGTGTTTTCTCTAGTTTGTTTGAGAAGTTTGTTTCTGTGACATGGGTGTAACAGCTCGGTAAGGCCTATTCCTCACCTGTGAGACAATGGCTTTGGCCTTTCCTGTTTTCATATGTAAATAGGGTTTGGGGGATGTGTAAGCAAACTGATCTACACTAGGCTAAATACACACATGAAGTATTTTTTTAGAAGTTAGGAGTTTATGTACTATACAGGCCAATTTGAACATTTTTACATTCTCTTTTCAAAACTGTTAAACTTATGTTCAAAATTTAACACAAAACTAAAAAAATAATAGAAATTTGCTACATTTAGACAGTAATACCATATTGAAATATACAACCCCAAATCAGAAAAAGTTGGGACAGTATGGAAAACGCAAATACAAAAAAAGAAGTGATTTCTAAATTTACTTTGACTTGTATTTCATTGCAGACAATATGAACACAAAATATTTCATGTTTTCTCTGGTCAACTTCATGTCATTTGTAAATATGCATCCTTTCCTGTCATTCAGACCTGCAATTCTGACACATTTCAAAAAAAGCTGGGACAGGAGCAATTTAGGGCTAGTAATGAGGTAAAATGGTTAAATAATGATGTGATTTGAAACAGGTGATGTCAACAGGTGATTGTAATTATGATTTACTACAAAAGCAGCATCCAAGAAAGGTCCTGTGAAGGCTCCATTAATGCTGAAAAGTACATAGAGATTTTGGAGCATAATATGCTGCCTTCAAGAAGACATCTTTTCCAGGGACGTCCATGCATATTTCAACAAGACAATGCAAAACCACATTCTGCACACATTACAAAGTCCTGGCTGCGGAGGAAGAGGGTTCGGGTACTTGACTGGCCTGCCTCAGTCCCGACCTGTCTCCAATAGAGAATGTGTGAACGAAGACCCCGTACTGTTGCCCACCTTAAGACAAAATTACACCTGAAACACTTCATCACTTGGTGTCTTCAGTCCCTAAACGTCTTTTAAGTGTTGTGAAAAGGAATGGCAACATTACAAGGTGGTAAATGCTTTACTGTCCCAGCTTTTTTTGAAATGTGTTGCAGGTCTGAATGACAGGAAAGGATGCATATTTACAAATGACATGAAGTTGACCAGACAAAACATGAAATATTTTCATATTGTCTGCAATAAAATACAAGTCAAAGTAAATTTAGAAATCACCTCTTTTTTTTTTTTTTTTTTTTTTTTTGCGTTTTCCATACTGTCACAACTTTTTCTGATTTGGGGTTGTATTTTGAATCTAAAATATAAAATACTATCAAAACAAATAGATTTAGCTGGTGTTAGTTTTTAAATTGCATTGCCATCCATTCAAAAGGGAAACATTTAGGAATAATGTTATACTGTACTGGACCAAGGACCATGTAACATAAACTGCAGTGAATAATAGTGTAAGTCTTGTTTTGAAAAGAAAATTTTACAAAAGAAAACATTGTGTAATGATCATGTGTTTTAGGTCTGTGTTTTATGATTGAAAAAGTGTGTTTGTTGGGTGATTCCTTTGAATCCTCAGAATCCTTTTTGGTAGTTTTAGTGCATTTTGAACATTAAAATAACTGCTGTGCCAAGCTGAAATTCATTTTGGAGAAGTGTGTGAAGAGTTTTAAAAAAGTGACCCAAGTATTGAAAAATGTGTCGTAGGGATTGGAAAAAGTGTACATTGCTTTAATTTTCCCAGGTAAATCGCAGCGTTTTCTCTAGTTTGTTTGAGAAGTTTGTTTCTGTGACATGGGTGTACCAGCTCTGTAAGGCCTATTCCTCACCTGTGAGACAATGGCTTTGGCCTTTCCTGTATTCATATGTAAATAGGGTTTGGGGGATGTGTCAATCTCGATCAATCTCAGCATAATAAAGCAAGATATGCCATATGTAATTCTCAAGTTTACTTCTTTTTCCACTGAATTATATGCTATCAGAAGAGAACTGACCGTTTTCTTCCACGTGTGTGAGTGTTATGAGTAGGGATGAAACGGTATGGAAATTTAACATCACGATTATAGTGACCCAAAGTATCACGGTTATCAATATTATCACGGTTTTGTTCAAACGAGATGAAAGTGTTCAAAAAGAACTGATGCACACACTTAAAACATTTCAACAAGTTTTATATTTGAAAATCAACAAACAACAAATAAATAAAGCAGCTCTATGCACTTTTTTAAGCTAGATTCAGTGGGATTTCCTTCCTTAATGGCCGTCGTCAATAGCAACGCATAACGCATAAATAATAATAATTCGTCGTAAATATAATCTCTAATATTATCTCTGATGAGAATATTGCTTGAGAATATATTTACAGTGTTCAGCAATGATGCATTTAAATCTAGCATATTTTGTGTTAGAGCCCAAACAGTATCCAAGTGAAATAATGCATATCCATATTTCCATATGATTTGACAGTTTATTTTATTAAATATCAAAATGTGTGCATCATACCTGACACCTAGATGATCACTTTACAGTCAGTTTTATGACTGTCATTCTCTTCAAATGCTGAAGTTTGAAACGTGTAACGTTACCATGTAACTTTAGAGACGGTCCCTAAATTCGCCAGCGTTATGCCAGTCATGTCAGATGCGCTGCGGTTCTGCTGTGTTTTTAAAACCATTTTCGCTGCTGAAATAGAACAAAAACAGTACAACCACTATATGATGAATGAATCTCCTGCATACATCGCACGTTTATCTCTGCTTTTAGTGTAGATTTCAGCGAGTAAGAGCGGTGCACGCTCTGAATGAAACTCCGGCTAATCTGAACGCCTCTGATTATGAGACATTGCATTCATAAACTCAATAGAAACACGTGTGAGTGGTTATAATGCGCAACGCGATTATAACAGATGGCTTTTGAGAAGACTATTATAAGTTCAACAGCCAGAGTGACTAGTGTGCAGCCGAAATAACGTTACACCCGCAAATGGCGGTTGTTGTCAAGCCCTGATTATTATTCCTTAAATGTTAGTCTTGACTAAATTTGTTCGTTCGCTTCACGTTATTATTTCCCAGACGTAGTTTTGGTATTGAGGTCAAAGTCCACTTGACGTTCG
The DNA here is from genome assembly GCF_949357685.1 of Gobio gobio. NCBI lineage: Eukaryota > Metazoa > Chordata > Actinopteri > Cypriniformes > Gobionidae > Gobio > Gobio gobio. The sequence goes on along the minus strand of NC_137116.1, from coordinate 8,911,576 downwards.
TAGTTTTGAAGTGTTTCCCCTATTACAGTGACTTTCTTCTGGCATGTTCTGCAGACAGGGTGACCATCTTAGATTAAGTTTCCCTCAGGACTTTTGTAAAAGCCAAAATATGACCACACCTCAGATTTGGTCCTTTTAGAGGCTGAACAATCCCCAGAAGTGCTGTCACTGCCTTCTGCCATTTCTTATCATTCAGAAAACAGCGGTGCTGCGCCTGACTGACGCTGACTACACAGGATTTACCGCGAGTTTTCACAACCGTGATAATCACACGCGGTTTTAATGATAATAAAATTTTATACGATATTACTAACCGTCACTAAATTTTATCGTGGTTTATCGTGAAACCGGTAATCGTTTCATCCCTAGTTATGAGTCAGAGATCGCATTCGCTCTGGATCGGTCAATTATATTACATAATCATAAATCACTAGAAATAATGCATATCTGTCTATTATATAATCATAGCAAGTCCTCGATGATGGTTTGAGTGGCGTTCGGTGTTAAACCTCCATTCATCAACGATTCACCTCACTTTGACGCGTTCAGTGTGAAATGGCCGTAACAATTTTTTTTGATAGTATTAAAGCATAAAATATTGTAAACCCTAGTGACCTGCATGAGACTTACTGGTATAAATATTATAATTATTCTTGGAGTACTCCTTTATTGCACAATGCACATTTCTTAATGATGGCTGTTTCGCAATTCTGGGAATGCAAAGAAGGGACTTGTGTTTTCGTGGAGACCAGTCTTGCTATGTGATCTTGAAAGAACGAGCTCAGAAGTTTGTGAGGACACAGAACAGAAATTGAGATGTGTGAACTTGTTGCTCAACTAACCATCCCAGCATATTATATAGAGGCTAACACAAAATAACCACAAACATAACCTATTAAAACATTTATTTAATATTATTGTAGACATTGTTTTCATATACTTGTATATCTTATAACATCCGGGTACTTTTGTGCATCCTCTGTACATGTGTTCTTGAGTATTGTAATTGAACTTCGACAGTTGATGATGACGTAGAGCAGGAACACAAGGACGCAATATCACTAAACAACGCTTTTGCGAAACATCCATTAAGTATATTTAATTGTGCTAAAATCACACTATTGCAAGTATACTTTAGGTTCACTTTAAATAACTCAGATTTAAAGACTGATATTATACAGTGATCCCTTACTAATAGTGATATTACAGGGTTTTTTAAACATCTGCTAGGACACATTTCTGAATACTCATCACTTTTTCAAAACTCTTCACTCAGGGATCACATCAGCCTATGTGGCTAAACTGTGGATCATTTATTTGCTTTGGCACAAAATGTGTTCAATGACGACATCTTTCAATTTACATTCATTCTTTTCTCAATTAGATACAAACGCCAGCAAAACTTTATGAACTATAAAGGCTAATTTGAACGTTCACACTTTCTTTTTTAAACTGTTCAACTTATGTTCAAAATTTTAACACAAAAATGAATAACACAGAAATTTGAAACCCCTCTTAAAATGCTTGCTATGGATGCGAAAAATGCAGAAAACTGAACCTGATCAGATTTTTTTTATGACGAAGGAAAGTTTCAGAGGCTGTGTGTAAACGTGCTTGATCTTTTTTTTTACGTGTGAAAATTTCGGTGTGCAAGGATATTTAGTCATTACCATCTATATAAAAGGGGAAAACTTAGGAACAATTTTATACTGTAATGTAAACATGGACCATGTAACATAAACAATAATGAATAAGCAGTAGAGAGTCAAACTTGTTTTGTAAAGAAAATTTATATTTTTCATTTAAATTTAATATACACTGTATAATGATTTTGGAGGTCAAAACTCAGTTGTGTGTTGATTGTTGAGTTGAAAATCTTCAACTAAAGTGTCAATGTTAAAAGACGTTCAGTTTGCATAATTTAATTGAGACGGATGAACAGTTTCATGCAAGTCACCATAACATTTAGTTCTGACCTTCAAAATCTCTACAGTGTGTTTGTGATGGCAAGAAATGGCAAAGCAATCAAACAGGCGTTGTGTTTTACCATCCAACAGGGGACTTAAGTCAATTTAAGGAAATCATGTTCACTGTATAAAGTGTGACCTGCAATTGTTTCCTTAAAGAGTGATTTCTGCTTGATTTAAAACATAAAAGACCAATACTTACCATAACAATACACTATAATAAGATTTTAGAGGTCAAAACTCAGTTGTGTGTTGATTGCTGAGTTGCAAATCATCAGTTGGTTAAACAACTAAAGTGTCAATGTTAAAAGTCATTCAGTTCACATAATTTTATTGAGACGGATAAACATTTTAATGCAAGTCGCCATATAATTGAGTTATCTCAATATATACAGTGAATATCTACAGTGTGTTTGAGATGAAGAAATGACAAAGCAAACACACTGGTGTCGTGATTTACTATCTAACAGGGGACCGAGTCATTGTGTTTAACATTATCATTATTCAAAGAGGATCTGCAATTAATACATTAGAGAACTATTTCTGCTTGATTTAACTCTTAAAACTCAGTTATTGCTATAAAAACTCTAAATCTTCACAGTGTGTTTATGGCAAGAAATGACAACGCAAACACACTGGTGTCGTGATTTACTATCTAACAGGGGACCGAGTCATTGTGTTTAACATAATCATTATTCAAAGAGGATCTGCAATTAATACATTAGATATTTTTTTCTGCTTGATTTAACTCTTAAAACTCGGTTATTGCTATAAAAACTCTAAATCTCCACAGTGTGTTTGAGATGGCAAGAAATGACAACGCAAACACACTGGTGTCGTGATTTACTATCTAACAGGGGACCGAGTCATTGTGTAAATCATAAATAAATCAAAAGTGGTTTGTTTAAAAAAACTCATAAATGTATAAGGTGGTAAGGTGGGCCTTTTACACCCCATTTTACATGGGGCAAAAGTCACACATTATTCATACAAATACTTGAGCTAAAATGTTTTTTTTTTTAATAATAGTGTCTTAACACTTGTTTAAAAGAATAGTAAAGTTTGTACTATTTTCTGTTTATTTTGATAAATTAAATAATGTTCAATGAATATAGGCTACTGTCATTAAAATATGTTAAAATAAAAAATACAAAAACAAAACTTCTAATTACATTCTGGTTGTTTAGATTTTTAAATCCTTTTTTCTTGGATTCTGTGTAGAATTTAATTGTAAAGTAATGCAAAGTTTGAAACTAGTCAGGGTATCTAGTAAAGAGATGTAATGCTTGTTCCTTTAGTAAGCAGCCTGTTAAACAGCAGAGTCTCTCTGGGACAGCAGGCCATTCAAACAATAGAGGAGTGTGTGTGAACGACGTGTGTTTAAGAGCCCTTACAGTTCCTGCTCCAGCCTACAGGGGAGCTGCTGAGTATGACCTTAAACACACACACACACTTAGGTCCCCACTTGGTCATAAGTTTTTAAAAAATTACCAGAGTGTTTATACTTAATTTTCACATTATTTAAACACACACACTTGTAGGTCCCCACTTTGTCAAAAGTAAAAAAAATCACCAGAGCGTTTTTTTAGTGTTTTTACTTGATTTTAACATGATTTAAAGCATGACCAACAGGGGACCTGAAAAATGTCCCCTCTTGGCTCAGAGGTCCCCTGTTAGTGAGTGTGTTACGACACCAAGGTCCCCTGTTAGATAGGTAGACAAGTACACACACACACACACACACACACACTCGGACACACACACACACCACACACACACACATCATAAATGAGTGTCGTCTCAGAGCGTCAGGCGAAACGCACATGGACACACACACATCATAAATGAGTGTCGTCTCAGAGCGTCAGGCAAAACACACACACACACACACACATCATAAATGAGTGTCGTCTCAGAGCGTCAGGCGAAACACACACACATCATAAATGAGTATAGTCTCAGGGCGAAACACACACAGACACACACGCACACACATCATAAATGAGTGTAGTCTCAGAGCGTCAGGCGAAACACACACACACACACACACACACACACACACACACACGCACACATCATAAATGAGTGTCGTCTCAGTGCGTTAGGCAAAACACACACAGACACACACAAATCATAAATGAGTGTCGTCTCAGTGCGATTGGCAAAACACACACAGACACACACACACACACACACTTCATAAATGAGTGTCGTCTCAGAGCGTCAGGCGAAACACACACACACACACACACACACATCATAAATGAGTGTCGTCTCAGAGCGTCAGGGCGAAACACACACAGACACACACACACCATCATAAATGAGTGTCGTCTCAGTGCGTCAGGGTGAAACACACACAGACACACACACACACACACACACACACACACACACACACACACACACACACACACACACACACACTTCATAAATGAGTGTCGTCTCAGAGCGTCAGGCGAAACACACACACACACACTTCATAAATGAGTGTCGTCTCAGAGCGTCAGGCGAAACACACACACACACACACATCATAAATGAGTGTAGTCTCAGAGCATCAGGGCGAAACACACACAGACACACACACACTATCATAAATGAGTGTTGTCTCAGAGAGTCAGGGCGAAACACACACAGACACACACACACATCATAAATGAGTGTAGTCTCAGAGCGTCAGGGCGAAACACACACACACACACACAGACACACACACACACACACACACACACATACACACAATGGCCAATGATTTAAAGTTAATATATTTATATAAAATTATATAAATACTAAATTGCAACTTTATCATAACAAATTTGCTATTAAAAATGTTTAAATTAGTGCTGTTAAATCGATTAATCGCATCCAAAATAAAAGTTAGTTTACATAATATATGTGTGTGTACTGTGTATAATTATTATGTAAATATGAATAAACACTCATGCATGTATATATTTAAGAAAAAATGTGTTACATTTATATATAATATTAAAGATATATATATATATAGTATTACATAAAGTAAATTTAAAGCAGAGGGTCTGCTCTTTCGCTTGATGTATTGCATGCTCAGATATTCATACAACAAAATATCCTATGGGCCATTACATTTTTGTGAAAATGATCAAAAACCCTGGCAGTGGCTGGCAACTTTTTTTTTTAAACGCTGGCGGGGAAAGAGTTAAACGGGTTAAATGCAGGGTTATCATAGTTAACTAAAACCATAAAAACACATTCCCTACTTGAAATATGAAAATAATATACTTTAAAAGCATGCTAATGTGCCTGTCTTTCACTGAAGTTTAACATTTGTGTAAAGAGAATAACTCACTTTTATCCAGTCCTCCTTCTCCTCGGCCGTCCTGAGACAAAAACACATTCACAGTTCACACACTTTGCATTTGGCCATGAAGTTTACTAAAGATTGTGTCTTCACAAGTGAGTTTCAGTCTTAAGATGTTTAAAATGGCTCTCAGATTCCAAACATTCATGAATTACAATCGTTTAAGTTCAGCTCTATGATCAAAAAGCGAGGTGACAGTGAACAGGTTAAAGAGCACCTATTATGGCATTTAAAATGTTCCAAATATTGTTTTAGAAGTCCCCAACAACAGTTTTGCATGCATGCAATGACAAAAAAGACTTTAGTTTTCTTATAATATGCATTTATTTTTACCTGTTTTGACAGCGATTCTCAAATGATTCCTTTAGTGATTCACTTTTCAAAACCCCGCCTTTACGTGACGCTAATCTGCGGTGATTGGTCCGATGACCCAGTCAGTTGTGATTGGTATAGTCTGTGCAGATATTTTCGGAAACGGAACGCACATCACCATAAATGGTTTTCGGAACCTCTTAACCGGATTGAGGGCGCATTCGTCCTCAAGCTTTATTTGTTTAAATTAGCTCAAATGACTGTCAGATGTAAGTAATTACCATGTCAATCTATACATCATTTAAAAGATCTAAGAGTCAAGCTTCCATTTTTTACCTCCGTTTTATTCTCATAGTCTTATAGTGACAGTAATTTGTTAATATGTGTCAGGAGTTATGAATATGAAAATCGCGTCGGTACCGTTTGATTGTAATATGAGCCTCAGCTGATCTCATTAAAAAAAAAACTCCTCTATTCTCCTCACGAAGACTCGCGACAAATCAACATCCCAAATCAACATGGGCTTTTAGTTCAAAAGTGTGCAGATGAGGAGAAATATTGATAGATTCTCATATGTCTGTGTCAAATTTCTAAACAGAGGAGTATTTTTTATTCAATACTTCCTCAAAATGCGCAGATATAGCCTAATCATGAGCGATTGAGTGTCTTATGTGTTGTTTTCAATTCATACTGGCAGCCGGAGGGCGCTCTGTGCACATGCAGTCCATATATGGTACACACAGACGAAGAAGATACCATGTGCCATAATAGAAGTCCATAATAAAAGCTTCCTGAGATCGCGAAACATGCAAATAGAGACATTTGAAGACTAATAAACACACAATCGCGACGATGTATGGTTTGTCTTCAAGCCACTTAGTCTTCAAATGCTCATCCTTGGGCAGATGAAAAAAGTTTGCTTTTGACTCGCACTTCAGAACACAGTGTCTCGTCGCCATGATGTTTTCTAGTTTTCACTGGCGTCTTGGAGCGCAATAAGTGGGCGTATCGTATTCAAATAACTTGACAAGTTGACGTCATCTAGTCAGAGAAAAAGCTTCGGTCTTCTAACGATTCTTAAAAATGACTCCGAGTCGACTCTTACTTTTGATAGAAAATAACTATATATACGGTGCACTGTCATATTTCAAACTATGCAGGATGTTTTTGTTCACTTAGATCTATGTTACACACTACATGAAAGGTACATTTCAAAATTCCATGATAGGTGCTCTTTAAACTACATCCGCTAAAACACCATGAGACTGAACACTGAGCCACTGTCATGATGCTGAAGAGTGCGGCTCGCTCACCTGGCCTGCAGCTCGAGCGAGCGCTGTTTGCCGATGATGGTGAACGCGTGAGGGACGTTCTGCTTGACGTTTCCCTGAACCTTGAAGCAATGTGAGGAAATCAAGCATATGATAAGATGAAGACATGAATATGAACATGCATCTGAACGAACGGCTGAAGTCGCACCTCCATCCCGGCGATGTCGATCCGCTCCCGGACGCTGAACTTCTGTCCCATCAGCCTCAGCTTGGGCACACAGTACAGCACCATGTTATTGAACTGTCAACACAGAAACATTATCATCAACATCATCGTTCTGTATATTCATCATCTAATACATGTGTTAAGCAGTAATAAAAGAGCAGATTCTTTCTTCTGCAGAACATTAGAGTCATACGTTTACCAGATGACTTGACGCAGCCTATTTAAACAAATATTTTATTCATTTTAATTATAAAAAAACTGGTTTGTGATGATTGATTGACTCACTCATAAAGACTTAATGTGTTTCATTACTGGATGAATCAGTGTTTTTAAATGAATCTCTTGAATGAATGATTCAATGACTCGCTTATAAAGACTTTACTTGTTTCATTACTGGATGAATCAGCGTTTTTGAATGAATCTCTTGAATAATTCAATGACTCACTCATAAAGACTTCACTTGTTTCATTACTGGATTAATCAACGTTTCTGAATGAATATCTTGAATGAATGATTCAATGACTCACTCATAAAGACTTCACTTTTTTCATTACTGGATGAATCTGCGTTTTTGAACAAATCTCTTGAATGAATGATTCAATGACTCACTTATAAAGACTTCACTTGTTTCATTCCTAGATGAATCAGCGTTTTTGAATGAATCTCTTGAATGATTCAATGACTCACTCATAAAGACTTCATTACTGGATTAATCAGTGTTTTTGAACAAATCTCTTGAGTGAATGATTCAATGACTCATTCATAAAGACTTCATTACTAGGTGAATCAGTGTTTTTGAACAAAGCTCTTTAATTAATGATTCAATGACTCACTCATAAAGACTTCACATGTTTGATTACTGCTTGTATCAGTGTTTTTGAATGAATCTCTTGAATGAATGATTCAATGACTCACTCATAAAACTTCACTTGTTTCATTGCTGGATGAAACAGCGTTTTTGAATGAATCTCTTGAATGATTCAATGACTCACTCATAAAGACTTCACTTGTTTCATTACTGGATGAATCAGTGTTTTTGAATGAATCTCTTGAAAGATTCAATGACTCACCCATAAAGACTTCACTTGTTTCATTACTGGATGAATCAGCGTTTTTTGAACAAATCTCTTGAATGTATGATTCAATGACTCACTCATAAAGACTGCACTTGTTTCATTACTGGATGAATCAACGTTTTGAACGAATCTCTTGAGTGAATGATTCAATGACAAACATAAAATTTGAAGCCTCAAGTTTCTTTTTAAAGGTGATTCACTCTATTTTGATCTCTACTGTAGACTTCAGTGTTTATATCTGAACTATAAACTTTTGTCCAGTACTTCTGTGATAATCTGAATGATTGTAAGACAGAAAAAATGATCCTGTGTGTTTGTGAAGCCGTTTCATATCTAAACATGACGACGTCTCTCTCTGGATCAGAACACAGATCTGAATGTTCGCTGTGATCGGACTCATCAAAGGTTTAATAGACAGAGCAGAATCACTGTTATTTAGGAATAAAGCTGGGAACATACTCTGCAAGAACAAAAAAATTTGTTCGTTTTCTCGAGGGGGCAAGAACAAGAACAAAGTTCGTTCTGGCCAGGACATTCCATACTTCACGAGAAAAGCAGGTGCCGAACAACTCCATTTCTCCGCATTAACCCCGCTCACTTTAAAATTCTGACCAATCACACAATAGTTCTCGGACACCCACAAGAAAAAAGTTCTGCTCAGACGATGTGTCGAGAACGAGCTGCGAGAACTCCCAAACCAAGGCTCCGAGAACAAAATGACGTAATTTTGTTCTCGCAGCCCTGGGAGCGAGAACTTTTTTCTCTGTTCTTGCGGAGTATGTTGCAGCCTTAAGATTGCAGGTGTTTGAATCCAGATCGGCATCATTTCACGATTAATAGTGCAGCTCTATTTCACAGTATGAGAAAAGAGCATCATCAACTTCATTTTCAGGTGAGCCAACCGTTCTTGTTTAATTTCAACAAGTCTCAAACCATGATAACACTTGATGCAAGAACAACTTTGAGACATTGATAACTGCTAAAAAGCCTTAACCGAGCGAACAGACGCACCAGATAGAGGTACCGGTCCTGTGCTGTGCCGTTCTTAGCCGACATCTTCTTTATGTGACCTTCTTTAATGAATTCATTCGCTGGATTAACAATGTCCTCCTCTCCGCCCAACCGCTCATACACCTCCAACAGCTTGTGCATCTTCTCCTGCACACACACACACACACACACACACACACACACACACACACACACACACACACACACACACACCCCCACACACACAAACACACAAAGGGACAGTGTAGTCATTTGTAAAGATTTGCATTCACAAACTCAATAAATGAAAAGAAGAACTGTGATTGGCAGCATGGCAGCATTAGAAAGAGACAGATAGAGAAGTGAGAGTGATATAGCGCAATTCTACCCAGGAGACCCATCTCACTCACACAGACAGGAAATGGAAATAGCACATCCTGTCTATGAGATGAAATAAAGGAAGAGCTCTAACCATTTTCCTGATGGCGGCATTGGAGTGGTTTGCAGCGGTGGATATCAACTCCAGAGCATCTGACAGACACAAACACAGATGGAATCAGCATTTTTGAACAAATCTCTTGAATTAATGATTCAATGACTCACTCATAAAGACTTCACTTGTTTCATTACTGGATGAATCAGCGTTTTTGAACGAATCTCTTGAGTGAATGATTCAATGACACATTTTAACAGTCTCTTGTCGCCATCTACTGGTGTAACGATACAATGATCTTTATTTGAAGCATAAAGTCACTTTCTAAAGGTGATTTACTCTATTTTGATCTCTACTGTATACATCAGTGTTTATATCTGAACTATAAACCTTTATGAAATCACCTTTTTTAATAAAACATTATTTAAAAATGATCCGTTCAAACATTTACAAATTATAACTCATTTAAACATCAATGTTGTCTCAGATGCTCAAACTCCCAGTGATGCATAAAAACAGACAAATATAGTGAATATGGAAGGATTAACAGGCAAAACCCTGTCAAATATTTTAGTAATAATTATGAATTAGGAATCATTCAAAAGATTAAACACTCAAAATGAATCCTGTGAGAACCTTTTATCAGCTCAATTTTTCAAATTCAAATTTGGAAAAAAACTTGATAGCAATTTTGTATATGTTTTATATAATATAAACTTCTGTAATAATCTTTTAAAAAGAGACCAAACTTTTATTACAAAGCATCCGTGAATTACAACCATTGATTTTCAAAAAGAGCTGACAGTTAACAGGTTAGATAAATATATAATGAAATTATTAAGTATGTCATGGAATGTTGCAAACAATCAATAAAAGGACAAATAAAGGACAATAAAATGCAAGCATATATAAATGATTTACAAGAAGAAGAATTATAGGAGGATGTGAAGTACCACAGCCTTGAAATAACCCTGTTTGCACAGAAGCAGCGCGAGCACGTACATCAGAAATAGAGCGTGGTATCAGTCTACTTTTGAGACGTCATTTACTATAATGGACTCTATATTATAATGGAAGCGTATATTACAATACAAGCGTATACAAGCGCATTACAAAGCAAGCGCTTACAACAGTTCAACGGATGTGGCCAGAAGTAATTAGCTGATCATTACGGCAACTATGACTCTAGTAAACGCCACATGGGGTGCTTTCACACAGGCAGTTTAGTTCAGAACGGGGCACGGCTCGCATGGAAAATTGCTAAAGTGAAAGCTGTCAAGCGGACCGGGTGCACACTGAGGTACCGAACCCGAGACTACCTGGAGGAGCACTCGAACTGTGGCGCGATTCACATGAAGGTACATTTCCTGAAGAATGTGAGTGGTGCTTGCAGTGGCAAAACTCGGCACTCTGTGTTTCTAGGCCGTTGCTAAGGTGTTCTGGGTGGTTGCTAAGGTTTTCTGGGAGGTTGCTAGGGTGTTATTGACTCGGGTGCGGACTTGTTCAGGAATAAAAGTAACCTGCGCATGGGTTTCAGCTGCTGAAGATGTATTTAGTTCAATAAAACACATGTAAGGGACAGTTACTTAACCACGATGGGGCCTAAAGATTCCTGATTGCTTAAAATAAAACATTAAGGAATTGTTGATTTGTTACTCATCACTGTCTGGACTGTAGTGAGACTTCCACGACACAAATCAGGATTTTGTCACATCATAACAGCGGAAACAACTTAAAATACTCAGTCATTCATGGTCAGATGAACGCAAGACATCATTCCAAACTGTAAAGGGAAAGGGTGTACACTCACAACAAAAACTAAACATGCGCTATGTTTTTCTGCCGTTTCGGTTTCCTTACCGTGAAGTTTGTGGAGCGTGTTATTTGTATTTAAGTGAAATATATTTTGCATGTATTTTATATTGTTTTATTCTGTTTCCTTGCGTTCACAGAAGCGCTGCAGGTGTGTGATGTGACGATGTCTGAATCCTCATGTTCTGCTGGTTATGCAGCTTTTTGCACATGTAAAACTGAACTAACTAGTTTGGTATTTTTAATGGGTCATAGACACTTATCCATTCTAATTTAATTCTAATTGAACACAATTTTGTTGGTTAATGGTTAATGATGGTTGTTGGTCAATAAAACAACCCTGAAATGAACATCCCTAAAATGCTTTAATTATATATATACACTGTATTGTACTGTGCATATTTAATGTTCTATCAAGAACCATCAAGCCTGCATTTATTTGATGAAAAATACAGTAAAAACAGTGAAATATTACTCCAATGTAAAACAGCTGTTCTCTATGTGAATATATAGTAAAGTGTAATTTATTTCTGTGATCAAAGCTGAATTTTCAGCAAAATAATTTGTTACATTTATATAGCACTTCTCTGGGTACTCAAAGAGCTTTACATGGAAGGGGGGGGGGGGGGGGGGGGTCTCTCCTCAACCACCACCGATTTGCACAACCCACCTGGATGATGTGACGGCAGCCATATTGCACCAGAACGCCCACCACACACCAGCTGATTGGTGGAGAGGAGGCCGAGTGATGAAGCCAATCTGAATATGGGGATGATTAGGAGGCCATGATGGAGAGGGCCAATGGGCAAATTTGGCCAGAATGCCGGGGTTACACCCCTACTCTTTATCCGAAGGACATCCTGGGATTTTTAATGACCACAGAGAGTCAGGACCTCGGTTTAACGTCTCATCCGAAGGACGGCGTGTCACATGATCCTTCAGAAATCATTCTGATATGATGATTTATTATCAATGTTGGAAACAGTAATATTTTTATAATCTGTGATACTTTTTCCAGGAATCTTTGATGAATAAATTGTTCAAAAGAACAGCATTAATTCCAAATAGAATTTTTTTCTAACAATATAAGTCTTTACTGTCCTTTCTTATCAATTTAACACATCCTTGCTGAATAAAAGTTTTCCTTTTAAAAGAAAAAATGACTGACCCTTTTGAACGGTGGTGTATATTGTTACAAAAGATTTCTATTTTAAATAAATGCTGACCTTCTTTAACTTTTTTGTCATCAAAGGATCCTAAAAAAAGTAAATTCAGCTTTGATCACAGGAATAAATTACACTATACAATATATTCACATAGAAGACAGCTCCTTTACACTGGAGTAATATTTCACTGTTTTACTCTAATTTTGAATGTTACAGTTTCCACTGTGTTCTGGGTGGTTGCTAGGCGGTTGCTAAGGTATCCTGGGTGGTTGCTAGGGTCTAGCTAGGAGGTTGCTAAGGTGCTCTGGGTGGTTGGGTAAAACATCTGTTTTACACTGGAGTAATATTTCACTGTTTTTACTGTAATTTTGAATATTTTTTATAAATAAATACATTTCTCCTAATCATTTTTTATTTGTACTTGTATTTACTGACTGCAACCTTTCATTGTGTATTTAATCGTTTCATTATATATTTTCCTTGTGTTTTGTTTTGTAACAACTTATTTCAGTTCATTTCTATATAATAGTTCTAAATCAGTGCTGGGAATCGATAAAAAAAAAGAGTAACTAATTAATCCAAAAAAATTAATCGTGACTAATCGCAAGTTTTTAATATTTTACGTTTTTAATATTTTGATATTGTAATAATTTCAGTTACTCTCCAAATTAATGTAGAAACAATTTAAAGACAGTATATTTGAAATATGTTTTGTAATGGCATCTTTTTATGAATGAAGGCCAGAATCACTGATACTGATGTCTCTATGAAACATTAATGACGTTACATTACAGTATAATTGAAAGCTCCCAATTTCAACATTTATTAGTCTGTAAAAAAACTACTTTTAATTTAAGTGAACTTAAAACAATCTTTACATAAACCCATTATAATAAATGTTATATTTACCCATGGCCTTCCCTGTTAGACATATACAGAAATGTTTATCAAACACCTTTCTTAACTGCATAAATAATAAATGAAATATAGATTAATCATCATTAAAGCTACAACTTTCTCTGTTACTGTTGTTCTTTGATGAACATTAATGACAGGCATCATCAGTGCTCCTGTCACTTTAAGAACGGCCGCGCTAGAATTTGCCCAGCCCTATTCTAAATATAATATTTATATTTCAGCTTTATTTCAGTTGACAGAAGTGTTTTTATTAGTGCTGTCACTCACTCTCTGCGTCTCTGCGGTCTGCGGCTCCGTCCGGCAGTTTCTTCAGGTAGTCCTTCAGCAGGAGCTCGTATCGGGGAATCCTCTGCACCGGCTCCAGCATGTGATGCTGCAGCGTCAGGTTCCCACACACGTCCTGCTTCTGCACACACACACACACACAGAGTTAATCACACACCTGCCATCACACACACACACACACACATGAGTTAATCAGAGCGTCTGGATCTGACCTGGATTTTCTGCACCACACTCTTGAAGTTGGTCGAGCGTTGTGTCCACGTGTTGACCAGCTCCATCGCCCGGTCGAAGTTCTTCACATACTCGCCGTACATCTTCAGGAACGGCGCCAACTTCTGCAGGATGTCTCCTATGCGGGGATTACAGCTCCTAACACACACACACACACACACACACACACACACACACACACACACACACACACACACACACACACACACACACACACACACATTCATCAGTTTATCACACTGCTCTCTGCTCGACTCTGAACGCTCACTGCAGTTTAATGACACTGTAATACAATGTCCCAGTCTTTTTGAACTGTTCGTTAAAAGAACCGGCTCATGAGAGTCATTTGTTTGGGGAATCAGTGCAAGTTTTATTCATTAGAAAGATCTGGTTCTTAAGAGTCATTTGGCACAGCGTAAAATATCTATCTTGGGATTTTAGGAATCAGTATAGGGATCATTCAAATGAAAATAGCAAATTAAATAGAAAGTTGATATTTTTACCCAGCCGTACTCTTCGTTATACATTTAAAGGATGAGTGTGCACTTTTTCAACCAGCTTTGTATTGTTACAATGTTGAAAGTAGCCTACATATAAATGAACAGTGTGTGTGTGTTTGTGAGTGTGTGTGTGTGAGTGAGTGACTGAGTGTGTGTGTGTGTGAGTGAGTGAGTGTGACTGAGTGACTGAGT
>NC_137116.1:8891851-8894351 GCF_949357685.1 Gobio gobio | reverse complement strand
CACACACACACACACACACACAGACAAGCCCAACAAATGCACACACATGCAACATACACACAGACACACACAACACAAACACACACAGAAACACACTTACACACCCGCAACAGACACACACATACAAACACACACACACACACACACACACACAAACAGAAACGCACACACGCACATAAACAGACACACACTCACAAGCAGAGATACACTCACAAACAGACACACACACAGCCCCCCACACACACTGATACACACACACACACACACACACACACACACACACACACACACACACACACACACACACACACACACACACACACACACACACTCTCAACACACACTGACACTCTCAACACACACAGACACACACTCTCAACACACACACAGACACACACTCTCAACACACACACAGACACACACACACACACTCACACAAATGTAAATGAATTATTCAGTAAATCAATGTTTTTTTATTTCATCTGCCTAAATCATCCTTTTATTAGAGGAACTATTTTTATAGGTGGAATAACTTCTGCTGATTCATTAAAAGGCACTTTATGAGTAGTTTAAAACATGATAAATAGTATAAAAATATTATAAAAGATAATAAGAAAGATCATGATATGTGGTCATCTAATGCATAATTATGCATAATTACATCATTCAACTAACTCTAAACCAAACCCTAACCATAATTATACAGTAAATAGTACATGTTGTTATTTTAATGAGTTCACACTTACATATAATTTATAGAGAGTAAATTTAAATGCGTATTTGGCGTGCTGTCGGGAGGAGGGCTTCGAGCTCGGAATTTGGCCTGAACCCAGAGTATCACCCCCCACCCCACCCCCACCCCTGTATGTAAGTGGTTAGATCGAAAAGTGTGGAGAAGGAGTGGTGGAGAGATGCTGATAACTTTCAGCAAACGGAGGTAAGACTGCTGCGTGTATATATATATATACCTCTTACAGTTGATTAGCTGAGTGCCCCTCGTGTCAATTATCTGAACATGCTCCTCCTGAACCTTTTTAATAAAACATCATTTAGGGTTACTCAGTAGTTATTACACAACAAAGACACCTTAACATGCTGATTTGCCTCATTTGACCTCAAATCAGCCTCTACCGTGGCTACTCACAAATCAGGTAACCAACTGGACCTTATTTACACACACTACTGCTCCACTGACCATACGCTGGTCACTCCACTGCACACCTCAGATCAAATTCCCAATTGGATGATTTCCAATCATCTCCTTCAGGCCATTTCCTCTTCAGTTGTACCTGCTCTCACTCATATAATCAACACCTCTCTTCTCACTGGTACCGTTCCCACAGCATTTAAGCAGGCTCGGGTAACCCCCACTTTTAGAAAATGACCGGTATCCCTTCTTCCTTTCATTGCTAAAACGCTTGAACAAGTCGTGTTCAACCAACTCTCTATGTTTCTCACAGAGAACAACCTCCTGGAAAACAACCAATCTGGCTTCAAAAGCAGCCACTCAACGGACACTCACGGTTATTGAGGCTCTGAGACTGGCAAGAGCAGCTTCCAAACCTTCAGTACTCATCTTGCTGGATCTGCGTGCTGCTTTTGACACAGTGAACCACCAGATCAATCCTCATGACGAAGGCCATCTCAAGAACCACTCCAATGGTTCAAGTCTTACATCTCAGGTAGGTCCTTCAGGGTGTCGTGGAGGGGTGAGATGTCTAAGTTGCAACATCTATCTACTGGGGTTCCCCAGGGTTCGGTGCTGGGACCGCTTCTCTTCTCCATCTACATGTCATCTTTAGGATCTGTCATTCAGAAACATGGCTTTTCCTATCACTGCTATGCTGATGATACACAACTCTACCTCTCATTCCAGTCGGATGATTTGACGGAAGCTGCTCGCATCTCGGCCTGACAGACCGACATTTCCTGCTGGATGAAGGATCATCACCGTCAACTCAACGGCTCGTGGTCTCAGCCCAACCCAACACTTCATCACAACTTCTCCATTCTGCTATTGTAGGTTCATCATCCATAACTCCATCCAGGACAGCCAGGGACCTTGGAGTTGTGATTGATGATCAATTGACCTTCATAGACCACATTGCTAGAACGGCCTTATACAACATTAGGAGGATCAGACCCTTCCTTTCGGAGCTTCACGACTCCTTGTCCAGGCTCTTGTTTTGTCCAGACTGGACTATTGTAATGCTCTCTTGGCAGGCCTTCCAGCATCACTGTCAAACCTTTTTCAAAAAACAGCTGAACCCATTAATACTAATACTTACTATTCTATTTCTATTTATTTAAAAAAATCAAAATGCTAGCGACTAGTCACAGCACTTGCATATTGTTGCCCTATTGTTGGTTTGATTGCTTCTATTGCTCTCCTCATTTAGCGTCTGCTAAACGATTAAATGTAAATGTGACATAAAGTGTAACCTGACAATGTAATATGCATTTTAGAAAGCGCATTTTATAATTTTGGCAGTGACATGAC